>NC_139944.1:32635328-32877828 GCF_963454915.1 Gymnoscopelus microlampas
GGGTTCCACCTAGGGCCCAGGTAGAACCCACCTAAAACCCACATGGGCAACCCAGTTGGGACCCACCTCGATCCCACATAGAATTGCCTAGGTGGGGCCCACCTAAGGCCCAGGTAGAACCCACGTATAGCTCACACGGGCAAGCCCAAGTGGGGTCATATAGTTCAGCCCACCTTGAAACCATATGGGACCCATGTCAGCCCCACATAAATTGCCAAATTGGGGCCCACCTAGGGCCCAGGTAGAACCCACTTAAAGCCCACATGGGCAAACCCAGTTAGGACCCACCTCAGTCCCACATAGACTTGGCTAGTTTGGGCCCACCTAGGGCCCATGTAGGACCCACGTATAGCCCACATGGCCAACCCAGTTAGGACCCACCTCGGTCCCACATAGAATTGCCTAGGTGGGACCCACCTAAGACCCAGATAGGACCCACTTATATCCCACATGGGCATCCCAGTTGGGACCCAAGTGGATCCCGCTGACATTGCCAACATGGGGCCCATATGGTTTAGCCCACCTTGATACCATATGGGACGCAGTGGGCGTGCTGGCTGGGTAGCGAATGGCCTTTTCCTGTGGTGTTGAAGCGCAAGGGGGCGGGTGGGGAGAGAGTCAGCGTGCTGAAGTCAAGGCACAGACTAATGAGAAACAACAAAAACAAAAGGTGGCAAAACAGTTGCGTGCATTAGCGCAAGATGAGGATAAAGGAAACATTCAGTCTAAATGTCCAGTTTGCTAATTCACAACTACTTTGTCAGATAATCCCCACAGCAAGAGAGTTAAAAAAGAAAAAATGTTTCAGTCATTATTCAGTCCGACTTCACTGTAGCCTATTAGGCTTTTCATAACTAGGCTGTGCTGAAAGTGTATAATATTTAGAGAAATTTTAAGTTTCAAATACAAAATTATATATATATATATATATATATAAAGTGCGTTAGCGTTAGCCACATACTAACAGCTCATGTTAAGCACCCCTGGGCACTAATCATTGAAATGCAACGAACGCTATCACAGTAGTGGACATAAACATTCATTACTTTAGTAGCAGGCTGCAGTGACCTATAAGTCTTGACAATATGAATGACAGGGCGATTTATTAGAGAAATGACGGTGATTGTGCTGTGCAGCTCAGCTCGCCCAACTATCACGGAGCCCTGGCGTTACTGCGTCTGTCTGTTATGTCGGCAGCAAGCTGTGTGTTTGAGCGAACTCGTACTGGATGCTGCTGTCTGGAAACTGCCCTCGACATGACACGACCAATGAGAGTTAGCGCTTCCGTTGTTGCTAAGAGACGGTGTGTGGCACATAGCGTCTCTGCCCCATAGCCTGTAGATCTCTCGAACATGATTGGCGTAGCCTGCGTTGCCAGGTCTGCCTTTTGTATAAGCGATTTTGGGCTTATTTGGGCGCGCTTCTTGTTTGCATAGACCACGGCAGTGCTTATTTCTTGCCCGTTTCACGGATGTGGCAACAAAGGTGCAGAGTTTTTGTCGCAGATGATGTTGATTGGCTGTTAAAAGAACCATCCAGAAGTAAATTGTGAGCTGCCGAAGTGATTTGCATTTATTGGGGCAGAATGCGTTTGATATTAATTGTACATCCTGCAAGTACAGTAACGGTATGGGAAGCAGGTATGAACACGGGCAGAATATTTAGGAATTGTAATGGAAAGTTTGGAGTTATTTGGGCCATGTGTCTGCTTGGAGACCCTCAACATGCAATCATGTGCACTCCATGAGTGGGCTCGTCAATTATGGTAGCAGGATGCATAAATAACGCTTGCCACCAGGCGACCGATCTTGAAAGAGAACCCCATTGAAAGTAACAGCGAAAACTTCTCAACATGGCGAAACCTGTCCATTGAACTCCATTGATTGGTTCCTCAAGCTAAATGCTTTACTACCAATAGATCCAAATTGTTTTTATTCAAATGAATGAATGGCCTTGGTGTTCTGCCTGCATTACCCCAGCGGATTTCACCATTTTCTCATATAGTTTTTAGTAACATCTTATGTCTCTGGTATCTTCGTATCTGTAGTTCTATCTGCCGGGGCAGGGTTCAGTATGTATAAATACAAATGTGACATGTCATGCTAAGACGTCACGCTGGCGCTGCGCCGGCTTAGGTGGTGATCTCATGCCAGATGTCATATCCTTTGTAACAGGGAGAGTTACGAGCAGTTGTCCCAAATCCCAAATCCTGTCTTGTTTGTACGAAAACACAAGTTGAGTTTTTTTTTTGTTTTTTCTTATAACATTACAATGATACCAATAAACATGCAATCAATCATCATGTGCTTGTGATTGCATATGCGCTCATTAAAGGAAGTTGTGTTTAGCGCTGCTATGAATGCAATCCTGTCACATACAGAGAATGTGCTGCATGTGAATCTTGTGAGAAAGTGGAGATGTTTTAATAAATATTAATTTTCTGCAAGAATTTTCAAAGGGATTTGATACTATATGACAAGTGCTGCCCCGAGTCACAGGAATTAATTATTGGTTGAGTACACACAGAACACAACAAATTAAAATGCAGTGGAGATGAATCCCTCGACAAAATGGCATTGAATGTTCTATGGCTGTATATCGAATGAATGTAATTCCGTAAATGTATGGAATGTCAGCCATTCTAGGGCTACACTTTGTCCACTTTTTGTTGTCTATTGTAGATGAAGATAGCAGGAGTTGCAGTTGCAAGGACAGGGGAAATGCAGGCAGCCACAGAGAAAATGACTGAGATTTGTGACTGGCTATGAATGAATGAATTTTATGTAACTGATAATTACACACTGTTACATACAACAAACACAGTCATTGTGTTTATTTTTTCCTAATGTCAGACAGTTGACAGTTAACTTAATGAATAAGAATTTAATTGAGTGTTCGAATTTCAAATGCTATTGTTCATTGATACCGAATGTAATTACTGGAGGCCACACCCACCATGTTCATGTGACCAATTGATGTCCGTTGTCTCTCTCTCCTGATGGAGAGAGGTAATCGCAAGGATCTCCGAACTCATAATAAAGATAGAGGAAAATCTAGTGTCCAATCAGTGTGCTTTCAATAATGTATTGATATTGTCAACCAGTCTGTCCTACACGACATCAGGGTTGACATTTTCTCAAGGAAGTGTAGGGACTAGGGAGACAACATCCAACCACTGCAGATGTGCTAGTTATATTGTAGCCTACTCTAAAATAAAATATTTTTTTAATTAAAATAAGTCCCGGATTGTAGCTTTAAGCATTTTTCCTTTACTGACAAACAAGCCAAATGTTGATATTTAGAAGTGAATGTGCAACCAAGCTTTTAACTACAGCCCGTATTTTACATATAGTGGTCATTTTGTGGTGGTTAGGGAACACCAAAACATGTTTTGGTGTTCCCTAACCAGTTCATAAATTGAAATACAGAGTATGTGCTGGCAAAGGGAGCTCTTCTTGCCTTCTGGCCTGGGCTTTAGTGGGGCATTCCTTCTTCATGTTGGCACTCTTGTTAAACTTGAACTCTGGTTTGGCTCCTCCCGTTTTATTTTTTTTGATCTGGGTGCCGTTTCCTACTACAACATTACCTTTGCAAGGTTGGCTCCGTTTTGAACAAAATGCCTCAAATTATGCACTCAGCGTGCGATTTTCGTGAAATTTCACACGCACATTCCCACTAGGCCGAGGAAGAAATGCTACCCTTTTCACAGTGGCCTGTTATAGCGCCACCAGCAGGTCTAATTTAGCAAAACACATTTTTGCAACAAAATGCCTCAAATCATGTATGCAGTGTCCGATTGCCGTGAAAGGCCTAAGAATAAATGCCACCCTTTTCACATTGGCCTATTATAGCGCCACCAGGAGGCCACAATAACGGGGTGCTCCTTCCATTCCGACATCTCACCACTCCGACTAGTGGCTTCCGCGTGCGGTTAAGGTTAGGGTTAGGGTTAGGTATAGGGTTAGTCAACGTCGGAAAGGCGACATGTCGGAAAGGAGAAATGCACCCCACAATAACTTACCTGACCCGGCGGAGACCTGTGCTCCGAGGAGCTCTTTTTCTAGTTGCATGTAATCCCCCCCTCTCCTGCCTGTCTCTATGTTCACTGTATCTGAAATAAAGTATAAAATAAAAAAATAGGCTAAATAAAAAAAAACTAATGAGGATGGTCACTCAGCAGGTGCAGGGCACTCTACAAGAATCAGCTACTCCTAGCAGTTTTGTAGAATCCAGTAATTCCACAGCAGGGAGTTCAGTCCCTACCGTGATATCTCTCTCACCATCTCTCACCTCTACTTCACCACCACTACTACCGGGGCCTGGATTGCTGTTTTTGCTATACCAGCAGCTACCTCAGAATTGGATGCCAGTGCATGGTACCAAAATAGACAGTTTAGGGTTCATGCAATATCAGTAAAAGACTTTAGAGTTTGGAAACATTCTGTATGGGGATAAAAAAACAAATTCCCAGCCAGTTGCTTTCCTCAGGCTCCAGGGCTGTTCCTTGGTCTTACAGTTTTATAGAACTAGAGGTGTTCCACCGCTGATCCAACCAACATGCCCATATATGGAGTTCTCTGTATATGTCAGTCCTTTGTCCCTTTTATGCACATATATGGAGTTTGCTGATCTCATCAGTACATGCCCACATACGGGCATGCCCCCTTTTGTGCCCATATATGGAGCTGTCTGATTTGTTTGCGCCTGATGCCATGACGACCAGATTGAGGTTAGACAACACACTCCATATTTTGGCGTGGCTGCATTGGGAACTCCTTATATTTGATCACTGAGTCATAGTGACCACCGGCCAGTCCTCCTTTAAGACAATGTTAATATATGAGATAATATAATATGTTAACGAGCCAATAACCTACAACAAAATGCTAATTTAATATTCAGAATGCCACTCATCAAGTTTGGAGTGTGGTTTTAATTGGGTATTGAAGATGTTTAGTGATTTGAGCATTTCAGGCCTTGATCTACATTTTGTTTGTTCTAAACATCATTAACTGTGTTGTTGTTGTTGCTGATTGATCTGAGCTTACTATCCTTGATGTACTCTCTTGTGATGCTTATTGACAGCTTCACAAATTAGATTTTACCAGTGGGGGATTTCAAGGCACCTCAGTCTTTAGACCTGTCCATAATGTGGTGCATCAAGCAGCTCGTGAGTCTTTCATGCAACAAAGTTGTTTTAAAAATAAATACATTTGAGAGATACAGGAACTGGACGATCTTGGTTAGAACTAAATTCAAGATTGTCTGCATCATGTAACCCTGTGCGAAACTCGTCCATCCACCTTTTTATTAGCCTGTTCGTTAGTTTGACATTCTGCATATTCAGACTGTAATTAAAGTGATGAATATGTGGTGGGAATACTGAAAAGGAAAGCTTGTGCAATGTCTTTGGTTCTGACACACACACACACACACACACACACACACACACACACACACACACACACACACACACACACACACACACACACACACACACACACACACACACACACACACACACACACACACACACACACACACACACACACAGGATCACGGTTGTATTGGAACACACCCAATGGACTGTAATATAACTATAACTGGGTGAATGTGGAGCTGGTGGTGATGGACGAGGGAACATGGAGGGAATACATTTGGAGAGAGAGCTGTGGGCAAGGAGGTCTACAGAGTGTCAGAATATTTCCCTCCTCAGAGTTAACACTGGATTTTGCTGTGTACACGCTTTACTCCTTACTACTATAACAGAGGTTCTGAACTTCTATCCTGAGGAAGCCAAGCTAATGCTAGTTTACTTTTCTGCAGGGTGATTAATTGCATTCAAGTAAGTCCCTGATTACACAGCTAAAATGATTATTTTGTTCCCCAGGCTTGAGGTTGAGAACCTGTTCTATTTACTATATTATGCTTGTCGTGTGAAGATGTTGGCAGTGACAGATGTTGCTGTTCAAACATTTTGCTCAAACCGTGATGGCAGTGCAACTGAGGTAAAATTGCATTCCACCCTTCGTGCCCTTTACAGGTCATGGTAATTTTTGGTCATAATTCCTTTATTTCACTACTCATTGATGTAACTTGATGTGTTATGTTTGTTTGAGTTTTTTATGTTCTTGGTGCTGCAACTGGCTGGCGAAAGAATCCCCCATGTGGATGATAACAGTTGTGTTGGATTGTTTCTTGGTTATTTCAACAGCTTGATTTAAGGATCCTCTCAGTTGTGTCATTTCCCCATGTGACAGACCGCTTTTTCCAAGGGGAGTGGAATGTAACAGAAAGCTCACATTAGTCCTGGTCACAGCTCAGTGAACACTGGGCTACATTCCGCAGGGAACTGAGAAGTCCTCCATCATGTAATGGCAACACGGAAGGATGGAAAATGGCAGTTAAAGGATGCGTTCACATAAGTTGCTTATCACACGTACTGTAGATAAGCAACTCATTTGATATGCCCCATTCCCCTGCCATGCTGTAGGCGTGTAGCTATCGATTGGTGATTTGATTATTGATTACTTTTTCAATCAATCAAATAATCGAAATGCGCAGGTTTTTTATAATTGACTAAATCTGATTAACCGGTTTCATACTTTATCGTACAACTGTGTTGCACACAAATAGCCAATCTACAAGCTCACAACGCCTCACATCACGATGCTTTGTGAGCTTGTAGATCTGCTATTTTAGCTGTTTTTGAAAATGTCTACCCCCCCCCCAAAAAAAAAGTTCTATTATTTTATTAAAATGATATTTTATATAAATGAGTGTGATTAACTGTTGCACAGTAATCACAAGGTAATTATCATTCAAATGATACATACTGTACTGTATCTGTGATGTGACTTTGACTGAATTCATCTGACACCATTTGTGGTGTCAGATGTTGGATATCAGATGCTCCAAAAACCAATGGTACAAATGTAGAAATAACCAAGTTTTAGGGATTTTGACTCGTAATAACAATACAGCAGTGCTGTACATGTTGGTCAGCAGACCATGAATCATCCAGGGATTATTCTGTTAGGCTGACATTCAGTCCCCTTTATTTGGATTAAGGGAAGGACCAAAGGTCGCTTCTTCAGTTTCCTGATATGGCCTTGTTGACACAAAAAACATAACATGTAAAAATGCAAATTAAGCCAAATGTTCAAAGTGTGAAAAAGAATGGAAGCCACTGCTTGGTTTAGCCATCTTGACACACACACACACACACACACACACACACACACACACACACACACACACACACACACACACACACACACACACACACACACACACATACACACAGTGGATTGATCAATTCCCCCGCCGTGTCCCTCCTACAGTAAGAGATCAGGAAATGAGTACCATCTATTTTAGCATTACACAGCCTTCCTAGAAATACAGTAAAACGTATTGCAGAGGTCAGAAATAAACATCTGTCAACCTAAAGCTGGGGTCTGACAATACATTGCTCATCCCCTCTATACAGCCCTCCCCTTAGAATCCGATGCTACCATTGTGTGTTTGAACCACACTGGATGCAATAGCCTGATTTATACTTGCACTTTTCCAACACTTCTGTTGCATAAGGTTCGATATTTCGTTATTACCTCTGTTAGGCAGCAATCATGTAGTCTGTGGCTAAGAATATATTTACAGTAAAAAAAAAAAAGAAATACTGCACCGTGCACCCATTGAAAACACATAATGGTGTCTCACAGTTTACGGCTTACAGAGGTAAACAAGAGCTCTATGGATGTATTATTTTATTTTTAACATTTGTTTTCATAATGTTTCTATCTTTTAACCCTGATTTATAATTTGTCATACAATGGTGTCGCTTGCCGAAAATAGCCAATCTACAAGCTCATGTGTGAGTTTGTAGATTGGCTATCTTCGGTGCTTGACACCATCGTACCATGGAGTGCAACTCAAGCATATCCGTATTCAGGGTATGATAATCTCAGAGTAAATCACAGACTAAATGTGTCAGTCATAGCTTGGGACTATACATAGGCTAATCCTTGCTCTTTAACCATTCCGTGTGAGGGGTATGCTGTAGTTTATGTTAATCCCATTGTCATGTGGAATGACACATTGGCCTTCAAAGAGATTATGTTAGATTTAGTATATCGATGCTTAGGAAATATTGAATAGTAAAAACAAAACAAACTAGAAAAAGTGCTCCTCGGAGCACAAGTCTCCGCCAGGTCAGGTAGGTTATTATGGTCTCCTGGTAGCGCTATAATAGGCCAATGTGAAAAGGGTGCCATTTATTCCTAGGCCGTGCACAGCAATCGGACACTGCATGCATGATTTGAGAAATTTTGTTCTAAAAATGTGTTTTGCTAAATTAGACCTGCTGGTGGCGCTATAACAGGCCAATGTTAAAAGGGTGGCATTTGTTCCTCAACGTAGTGCAAATGTGCATTCAAAGTTTCACCGCAATCGGACGCTGCGTTCATGATTTAAGGCATTTTGTTCAAAACGGGCCACTCCTGCAAACATTACATGTCAATGTTAGCCAATCAGGATGGAATATGAAAAATCAAACAGATCCGTCTTGATCACATGACTATAAAGATCATGTGTACCGATTTGCGTGAAATTTCGATCAAATCTGAAGGCTTAATATCAAAAAAATGTTTTACATAAGTCTGCCTCCTGGTGGCGCTATAAAAGGCTAATGTGAAAAATGCAGGGCAAATGTTTTTCCTTGGCTTCTAGAGTGTGCATACAAAGTTTTACACTGATCGTGCAGTTATAGGTAAAAACACGAATCGGCCTGTTACAGCGCCACCATGAGGCTGATTTGAACATTTTCAAATGGCATTTCTTCCTCGGCCTAATGGGAATGTGCGTACAAAATTTCACAGAAATTGCAAGCTGTGTTCATGATTTGAGGCATTTTGTTTGAAACTCCTGCAAACTTTGAAAGACAATTTTTGCCAATCAGGATGGAATATGAAAAATCTGAAATGAGACGTTTCTTTTAATGACTATAGAGATACTGTGTACCGATTTGGGGGATTTTTGGCCAAAATCTGTAGGAGTACTGTTCAAAAATGTGTTTTGCACAAATCTGCCTCCTGGTGGCGCTATAAAAGGCCCATGTGAAAAATTTGGAGCAGAGGTTCTGCTCTGGCATCCAGGGAGTGTGTGTGCACAGTTTCGCTGCGATCAAGCCAACGGTGCCAGAGATTAGCTGTCCACAAAATGACAGAATGACACACGGATGAACACACACACGGACGGACGGACAGGGGGTAAAACATACTCTCTCGCCATGCCTTTCGGCCTGGCGGAGACAATAAAAAACGCCTTCGGTCTAGCTGTTATCAGTATTGTTATTACTAGATTAAATAGAAAGGATTATAGACAAATTGACTGCCGTTATAAGTATTGCCCAAATGGCATAATCATAAGTAGTTGGAATACTGTAGACTTAAGGCGGTTACACACCGGCGAATATACGGAAAATTCGGACTCGTTCCGAATAATTAAAAGACGCTTTTTCGCTTCGCTTTTTCGCTCCATGTAAGCTTGCATTGACTTCATAAGGTTTTAAAAAAAAACGTATTATTCGCATGAAAAAAATCGCCCCGGTGTGTAAGGATCTTTAAGCTTAATATTGTAATTTAGAATTGTTTGCCTATCAGTTCTTTCATGAATCCGGTCTATACAATCATATTTTCCATAACCATTTTGATAGTTCACAGTAGTCACCTGGCTCATAACTTCAAGTGAAGCAATAACTGAATTGTTGGAGACTGTATATGACAGGTGTTGATCCTCTGGTTGGGTGCTCTGCCAAGAACTGAAAGCTAATTCATACACTGAAAAACCTTGGCAAACCTTGACTTCACTAACATATTTTTAGTGAATATGATTTTACAATCGGTATTCAGAATGCCATTTCCTCAATGTCGATCTGTGAATGTTGCTCCAGTTAATGAATACAATTTTGAGCGAGGCCAGACTGAAAAATATACTATACTACTAAATTGTCACTGTCGTTTATTCCAATGGCCAAGTTTCATGCAGACATAAAGGTGATGCTGCTATGCTTCGTATATTGGAATCAGTGCTCTCTACGAAGATAAATAGGAAGCTCTCGTCTTCATTAGGAGACTGAGATCCTTTGACGTCAGTAAGAATCTTTTGTATACATCCAGCATTCTCGGTTTTAATTAAGGTTGCAGTATGCTTGGGATTAAATCTTACCATTACTGACAGTTTTTAAGAGACATGTTGAGAAGGCTGGCATAACTTTGGTGTTACACCGGAGTACATTTTGTGCTGGAGAGGATGATGAAAACACAACATAGTTATGGACAATATGGACCATCCTCTGTATAGTATATTCAGGAACTGTCAACACTTTTCAGTGATCACATTGTTATGTGTAGATGCTTCACTGAACACATCAGAGAATCATTCAAATTTGCAGTTAGGTAGTATAATGATTCAATCTCTGAGCACTTGCTCAAGCATCACTGATGTATCATAGCTGTGTGGATATTTAGTACTGTATGATTTGTGTATTGTATGGTGCTTTTCCTGTTTGCCGGTGGCAAAAATAACTTTGCTAACAAGCTTTACAAAAGCAGTGTAGGCATTATAGAACATGTTATGATTATGCCAGTGGAGAGGGGGAAGAGGTGATATGAGTCATACAGTGAGAGGTGGTCAAGTGACAGGTATGGCTGTTGTTAACATAGCATACACCTTCCTTTACAGGAAGCTGAATCTGAGAGGTTGTCAAGGAAGTGGAGGGAATGTGGGGCAATGAACGGGTGTAATTATTAGACCGGCACAGACAGTGAGTTCAATTCAATTCAAAGGGCTTTATTGACATGAGAAAACATACATTTACATTGCCAAAGCAAAAGTAGAACAATACAATCAAAACAAAATAATATATGTACAATTAAAAGGGAATAGAAATTATGTGTACACAGAGCTGTTACATTGCAACTGCGGGAAATCTAACTTACAAAACCACACTGTACGAATTGTGCATTTGCTGTCGGAAATAGTTAGCCTATATGCCAACATAGGAAAGGTTAGCTTGGGATAAGCTTTTGCAAAGTTGTGCACAAATAGCATAGCAGCTGTTTTTCAAAAGGGTTTAAAGGTAATTGCTTTGATTGTATACAGTGTTTCTACAATTTTCATTTATTTTTTTCTCAAAAGTATTTAAAGGTAATTGCTCTGTTTTGTATATATAGTGTTTCTACATTTTCTTTTAATCCAGAGCGACTCACAGACATCCATCTCTGCACACTCTAATAGAAGACAGCACACTTTAAGCATGTTTCCTACAGTACGCCAATTTTTCCTCAAAGTTAGCCTAATAAGTGCACTTGCTTTGTTGTTAGAAGAAGCAAGTGCTAAAATTGTCTGCAATTAATTTTGAGTTGGTGTAGTTGAGAACTGAATACAGAACCTTATTTTTGCTTATTACAGTATCTCTAGTATTCCCTCAATCACAAGCAACTTTAGCACACTGTCAAGTACCCCCCGCCCAACACACGCACGCACGCGTGCGCGCGCGCACACACGCACGCACGCACGCACACACACACACACACACACACACACACACACACACACACACACACACACACACACACACACACACACACACACACACACACACACACACACACACACACACACACACACACACACACACACAACGGCACTGTCCATGGTTCTGAAACAGGCGCTATCCATTGTTCTGAACACACAGCACAATACACACACAACACAATACATTTCAATAGATTTAGGCTGCGTCCGTTCCTTATTCTGATGACGTGCACTGAATTGAGTCAGCCAGGGTTGCATAACCCAGACAGTAGCTGTTCATAGCTATTCTCAAGCAGGCCTCCGAATGATCATCAGTCATGGTGGAACTGTATTTGGACTTAATAATCTTCATATGGGAAAATGCTGACTAACATAAATAATGCTGAAAATGCAGTCAGTGAGGCAGCAATTTTCCTCATGTTTGGATACTTTTCCTCAGTGTGTAAGTTCCAAAACTGGCCAGCATGGGCTCACGACATCAATTGAATGTCAGCCTGCAGTGACAATATCTCATCCTCCAGCAGCATAGACGAGTTAATGTAAAACAGTGTTGCAATTTCTTAGGCCAGGGTATCAACATCACCTCACCTAATCAGTGATGTTGCTAGGTTTTCAATGTAATGGGTCCTGGGATGCAAGGGTGGTCTTTTAGATGGGTCCCAGGGACATTTTATGGGTCCCCAATTACACGTCCCCCCCCCTATCGTTTTCTTTGATCTCCAATCTCCATATCTTCTATGCGTGTGTGACTGTGTACATTATATCCTGATGCAGTGGATCTCAACCTTTTCAGGCAGCGACCCCCCAAAATAATCATATTTTAACTGGGGACCCCCCACCCTGAGGAATTAGGAGTTGAGGCACTTAATTTAGTTTGATTCAGTTCCACAGATACATATTGTGAAAATAGCAGATCTAGATCAGTGCGACCCGTTCCTGCTTTTCAAGACCGATACCGATATATATACATATATTAAAAAATCATAAATATATTTTTTCAAATGTATATGATTCTGTAGTATTAGCACACCTTATGGTAAGAAATACTAGTAGTGGGCAACAGGTGGATTTAACATACCTTTGACCAATAGAATACATTTAATCATAGAACCTTTTAATCATTATTATTATTTTATTTTGTATTATTTATGAATGTAGAATTTATTTTTACTATTTATTGTGTAGACTGAAAACACTGGCTTACAGTGGAAGTATTGGCAAATAAAGAAATAGGAATTCAAGAAATAATGAAGACAAATACTGACAATGCCTATGAACATTGGCTTGCAGTTATTGCACATAGTCAACATGCAATAATACTATTAGGCTTGTCATTGAGAAAGGAAAATAAAGTTGTCTTTTTGAGGAGAAGTGGAACCTTATAAGTCACTTTAAGTTTAGCATGAGGGAGAGGGTCTACCCTCTTCAGGGAATTAATTGTTATGATATCTCTAAGCTACAGAAAACATCCAGTTGCCTATTAAACATACACAAGACACAGACGATAGACAACCGGTTACTTACAGCTGCATTAATTAGTGCTTTTGTTTGCCTTTGTGGTCAAATCAGGGTCAAATGCATAGGATCAACGAGCCATCGTTAACCTGCTAATGTTACACAGCTGATTGGCAACATGCGTTAATCCACCACTCACTCTGATCTCCAAGCAAGTGGGAGAACACTCTAAAATCGGGGATTTTACTTTGGCTGGTCAATTTAAGATGACAACAGCAACAAAGATTAGTAGTAGACCTGTATGTATGATGATCAGTTATTATTCCAGACAGTGGTCTATCCAAGACGTTTTAACACGTCTAAGAGCAGGTCCTCATGCCGTCTCTCTCTCTCTCTCTCTGTGTGTGTAGCGTAGACTAACAGCGAGGGGCTGTGCTGCTGCTTCTGCCCATAGACTGTATAAATGAGATGGACAAACCCCCTCCGCTGCTTTCTACAGACCGAAAATGAATCCTTTGCTGCAGACTGTGGCTCCGCCATCTTTCACTACGCGTCAGAATGAGTTCAGACCATTATTGGTTGGGTAACTTGTCAATCAAGAGCGGGGGGCGGGGAATGAATGCTATTGGTTGTGTAGCGTGTCAATCAATCAAATCATCCCGCCCCTCCTAGAGAATAGCCTACTTTATCGTCAATTTTATAATAAATAGAACCATAATTTAGCAAAACGCATATCCTGATGATTGAAAGGAGACTTTAAACTAGCGACTGGAAGCATATAGAATTTATGACAATTTTTATTACAGTAAGAAAATCGAGTCTGAAAGTTGGTAAAAACCCATCGGCTTGCGTTAAAATACATTCTTTCTGAACTCACAGGTCGGCACGGGTGAAACAGCGCCTCTCGCTGGACATTTACTAAACATCCGGGTTGGCCTCATAGTAAATATCTCAGCCTTGCCCCTTGCTTCTGCCACACAACGCCGTTTAACCGAGTTATACTTCTCCAGTACAACGGTGTCTAACCGGAGAGTTATACTTCTCCACCAACGGTGCCTAACCGAGAGAGTCCATGTAGATCACAGCTGACAAATATTATATATTATCGATAATATATAATCGGAGCTAATCGGAGCTGCGTCCCATGGACGCACTAGAGTTGTCATGAATGCGTCCTTTCGCAATATGGTGCGTCAGCGACGCAGGACGCAGGCCTACGAGCATCTCTGCCTAATCAGTGATTGGCTCCAGTAAAGCAAAGTCTTGAAAGTACTATGCTCTGTGTAGTCACACATGTCAGCCAAGTCTCAGGGCCCTATTTAGATACAGTATGATCTATGGCACAAGGTGGAGCATTGTCTAAAATGCAGGGTGCAAATGAGTTGGGCATGCCCAACTCCCAACTCCTAGTTAAATGGCACATTAACTGGGTGCAACGTTTGGCACATGGTGCCAACGGGTGTATTTAGTCTCTGGTTGTAATGTTGTCACTTCTCATTCACATAGATCATAGAGTTAGTTTTGGCAGGACATGCTAAGTCAAGTCTTGCCTCACCTTCATTAGCTGATCTGCCAATTCCTGCCAAGTCCACCCCCATCAGCTGATGATAGTCTGTCTTTGGCCATTCATGTTATGTAGTGATCAGTGATCTTTATAACTACTTCATCTTGTCTATTCCTGCAACAGCACGTGCATGCCCAGTCCACTATACCCACTTCCACCCCTGCTCCTCCTTTTTATGTCCGTTTGATTTTTATCAATGTCATTGTCTGATGTCGTTGTTGTTGTTGCTGTCGTATCCAGGGGTGTCTCTGCCGGCTTCTCTCCCTGCATTTCATGTACTGTATGTGCGTGGAAGGGCAGGGACATCCCAGAACAGAGCAAAACACAATAAATGCTGGAATATTGTTATTACATAATGTTAAAATACCGTTTTAATTGAAATGTTTTATTTTGATTCAAATGGCCCAGACAGATGGTATTATTTTCTTAACCTGATGTCTCTTCCTTTACTTGCTGCAATGCACCACCTCTCCTGTCAGTGACAGTTGGCATCTTACAGTAACTCCAACATTCTGCTTACTTTGTCAGTAAACTGATATGGCCATATCGCCAGAGAGCATGATAGCGGAGTTGGTTTCTGTTTGTAGATAATGTGAAAATAGGGGCAGAGCTTATGAAGCTTCGAGGAGCTCCAGTAGGCCTACTTGTATAACCTGTGTGTCAGAGAATTAACTTTCACTTGCAGTTGTCTTCCTATGATAAATGCATGGCGCCATCCATTGATATAGGGGTTCATGTCCATCTGTTTCTTTTTAACATGCAGGGTCTGAGGGAGTATGTTATTAAATGCTGAATTGTAGTGTTTGATGCATCATCACATTCATCAGTGCCTTTACCATCATTATAAACATTGATTGGGGTCCAAGAGATATTGTACATTCATGTCCATTTGTAAAATAAGTTGGTTCCTGGAGTTATTATTATTATTATATGCTGTATTTTGTGAGAAATAGGCCCCTCCAACTCCCGAGATCATGTGTACCTAATTTGGTGAAAATTGTTAATGTTAAAAAAAAAAAAAAAACGGTCAGCCTCTTTGGCTGAAGTCTCTCTGAGAGACTGAAACAAACACAACGTGCATTTAATAAAACATGGGTAAAATAAAGTAACAAGCAGAATGTAGCCAAATGTAAAGGTGTAAAAGACAGCAATGCAATTCACAGCATTACAATCGACAAAACAATCTGCGGTCCACACTTGCAGTTGCGCTGATCATACACACTTATTTATTTCCATGTCATTACACACGTGGAATGCACCCAGCAGTTTAGAGCAACAAACAAACAATTCCAGCAATTTCCATAAACATTTCTAATTTCCCCAAGCATAGTTCTTATTTAATGGGTTCATTGGGTTATACTGTAGTCTATCGAGCATACTGTATCTGATCAGTTCATTCTGCAAAAATACATGCACAGACACAATGTGCGCACACACGCTGTAGGCATGGATAGTTGTCTCTGCCAGGCCGAAGGCATGGTTGAGACTATGTTTTGCACCCTGTCAGTCCGTCCGTGTGTGTGTCCGTCCATCTGTCTGTGAGCAGCTAATCTCTGGCACCGTTGGCCCAATTGAAGCAAAACTCCCTGGATTCCAGAGCAGAACCTCTCCTCCGAATGTTTCATATCGGCCTGTTATAGCGCCATCAGGAGGCAGATTTTTGCCAAAAAATGTTTTTGAACAAAATGCCTCAAATCGTAAACGCAGCGTCCGATTGTCGTGAAACTTTGCACACACATTCCCACTAGGCCGAGGAAGAAATGCCACCCTTTTCAAATTGTCCTGTTTATAGCGCCATCAGGAGTCCGATTATATCACTCTTACAAATTCTGTCCAATCATCACGCAAATCGGTACACATTATCTCTACAGTCATGTGATCAACACAGATCTGTTATGTGTTTCAACAATCGCCCTATATGCTAAGCTTAATGTGCAATCTAGGCTAGGGTCTAGCCTACCATAGCCTTCAAAACATTAATGAGCAAGACAAAATAAACAGTTAAAAAAGCAGAGATATAATCTTTTTTTGTTGTTGCATTTAACCACTGCCAAAGGAGTTGCATACAAATATACTTGAGCGATTCATACTGTGTGAAAGTGAAACTGACTTACCGGTACTCTAACATACTGAAAGAGAGTTTGTTTGATTTCGGAGACGTCTATCTGGGTGTGCCAAAAAGCATAAAAGACGATTGCGTGCCTCACCGTTAACTGGTTGACTTGGTCCAAGCAGGTGGGAGGAGTGACATCCTCGTTGACACCAAAATTGCATTGTGCTGCTGATTTGCAAAACTTTTGCCTATCCTCCCACATTGACGGACCAGCAGACCAACAGCATGCAGGCGAGGAAAAACGCACCACTGCACCTAAAGAAATTGTCCATTCACCCGTGTGCTGGCTCCATATGTCAGTGCACCTGCTCCAAAATAGGACCCAAGAGTCTAAAAGCCCCACTAGAGGCCATATTTGACTGACCGACATCCTTAGAGCCCCTTGCTCCCACTACTGGGGAAAAAAAGAAGTTTAAAATGGATTATATTGTTAGTACTGTACCAGAAATGGTGGGATTTGTGTACGTATGTGTTTGCTTTACTTACAGCACATCTTAGTTACCCAAGCCATGCCATTCATACAGTCGGCAGTGCAGAGGATTGGAACTAGGAAGCTGGGCGGAATAGCATTTCTACGACATATGGTGCAACGTTTCGCATTTGTGGCGCTCTCTATGGGCAGAATTGAGAGGTGGGCTTTTGGAGGTGGGCTCTATAGAGGGCCCTCATTATGCGATTCCAATTTGGGGTTGATTGGATGTTGCGTTCATTATATATTTTTGTAAGAAATATGTCCTTTCCTCAAATGTTTTTAAGCAAATTACAGGATATTCAAGACCTTGTAACCCCTTTTTCAAAAACACAGTATTTCCCCCCACAATTTCCTCGGGTCCTGAGACACCTAACCCATGATTTACACATCGCTGGGTTGGCTACCTGGCCTGGCAGAGATATGCGCTCCATCCTTTCATCGTTTGTAGTTTGTGATTTGTTGAGCATTGTTCACAAATTTCACACTTTTGATAGTACAAGACAGGGAGGCCATTAGACTTAAACATAGTTATGGTAATTTATTTTATTCCACTTTAAAGCTTTGCTGTTGTTTACTATGATGCGTTGATCTTTCAGTGAATATGCTAGGTCTATATCCACCACCCACCCACCACCCCGCCCCACAATACTGGCACTGATAATTAGCCCCACTTTTACCTCCATATTTAACCTTACTCGGCATAATGCTGAATACGTGCTGTAAACAATGTTATGTAATTATGGTTTGGTTAAAAGGAAGAATGTTTAGAGACCTATCCTATTGGTCGCCAGTGAAATCCAAAGGACGTTTAGGCAGGTATGTCACAGCGTCTGCCTTTCAAACAGATCTATCCTATGTATTCTTATTTGTGTTATTTCCAGAGGTAGGAATGCACTGGCTTGCACATGATTTGATGAGAAATTCTCATTCCCCAGGGACTTACTGACTCTACTATTTGTGTCAGAAGGCTAGTGTCAACCTTTCAGAACATGGGCATGCATATTGAATGTCTTGGCTTGAAATAAACAGTATTGTATTCTAAAAATTCTGTATAGCTATTTGAAAGTCTTGGTTGGAAACAAAATGCAGCAATTAGCTGTGTTATGAGCAATGTTGGGCAAGTTACTTTAAACTAGTTGTAGTTGCTAGTTACTGCTCTCAGAAAGTAAACTTAGTTACTTATTAATCCATTTAGACCGGGAACGCTTCTGTGTCTATTGAAAAATAGCAGATATACAAGCTCATAGCGTGTGTAGATCTGCCCAAAAAAAGAATAATTGTGGGAAATGTTTGAAAATCTTTGAATATATAAAATATATGTTTTAAAGAACATTTTAACTCCAATTTGTGCTTCTGGGGGGTCCCTGAAACAACGTATTTTGAGATGGGGGGTCCGCGGCCAAATCCATTTTGGGGGTCCTTGACATGGAAAGGTTGGAGCACCACTGATATAGCAACATACTGTTAGGATTTAGAAAATATTTTTAGATATGTATTTGGCCACGGACCCCCATCTCAAAATGTTTTGTTCCAGGAACCCCCATGAAGCAAAGATTTGAGTTACAAATGTTCGCTTTAAAAATATATATTTTCAAAGATTTGCACAAAAGGTTGTTTCAACCCATTGATTTTTTTTTCTTTCCAGACAGTCAAAACTACAGACATCAGTAGCATACCGGGACTATCCTTTCCATGTTAGATACAATGCAGAAAAAGGTCAAGTTTTTGCTGATTGTCCCCTGTTAACAACACTTTCAACACCGAGCAAGTAGTCCCGCTGCTCCGCAGCTGCAGCTGCAGCTGTGCAGCGAGTGGAGGGAGAGGTCACAGACAGGTGTAGTGTGAGAGTAGAAGTCGGATCATAATAAACCTTTAACCCTCTGAAGATGTTGGCTATTTTCACATAAAGTAATGAGTAACGCGGCCATTCAAATGTCATTACCGAACTGTAAAAAGTAACTAGTTACGTTACTAGTTACTGCAAAAAGTAGTTGTGTTACAATAACGCGTTACTTTCTAACTCGTTAGTCCCAACACTGGTCATTAGCTACAGTATGTACAGCAGAGTAGTACAATTATACGATTATAAATATTCTCAATTATGAATTATAATTTTTTCTCTGCTGAGTAACCATGGTATAAGCTTGATAATGTCCCCCAAGGTATCCCGATACAGCAAAATAACAGACTTGATAGAGGGCACTACACTCCAGCCTGAACTTGAACGATAACAAGGCCAGTGCCAATGGCTTTGAAATTGTGTGTTAACACAAAGTACTTACACTTTGACACTTTTAACATGCTGCTATGTTGTGCTTTTTTATTCTTCCTTCCTTTCTTCATTTTTTGTACTCCTTGGACGGCAAACGTAGAGCCTGTATAGATAGTTTCCCCTCATTTTTACCTTTACTTGTGTTGTGACAATAAAGTTGATTGATTGATTGATATCCTCGGGAACATTTAGTGTTCATGGCAAATGAATGCAGATTGTATAAGAGTGACATTAATGATGAAAGAGACAGAGGGGAATGGCATGCTCGGAGGATGACTCAGAAATCTCTATATGCAGTAAATTGTGCTAAATTATACCTTACTTGAAATGTCACTGTCACACTGTAAGTCAGTGGAGCTCTGCCTTTCGTCAATTTACCAATGTTGAATGCATCTTCAAAATGGTATTCAAATGTATGTGGAAGCTGTTCCAACTATGGGATAGAAGAAAAATAAAAGAAAACAGGAGTCTCTTGATTGGTAATGTTTCCTAAATCTATGATTGAATCTCATATACCTCAAGTTTTATAAGGCAACAGGCTAAGCACTATTTGATCAAGCAGTCTTTTTTTGTTTAATTAATTATTTAATTTTAGTTAAAAAAAATGTAACCTGAATGTAGCATGAGTAAGTCTACCACACCAATGTAATTAGTTTTGTGTAACAGATGCCTATCAGAAATATTAATAACTTTTAAATGCATTGTCTTGTCTAAACTCTATAGTACCATTATTGTATTGTTCTTGACTCAACAAAATAATATTAGTACATTCTTTTTATACACCTTTGACCAATGCCCATTGAATTACACACCCAGATAAGTTTAGATTAATACTGGAGGGAAAAAAAGCTGTCAGGAAGTTCAGATTTTCACATATTGCAATCAGATACAGTATATTGCCAGTAGCAGCCACCGATGCTGTCAAAAGCTTAAGGCTGGCCCTGTGGATACAGCTAGTTATCTGGGTAAACAAGCAGAGATAATTAAGTCCAAATCCCTATCCCACTGCTCTTTCATCTTGGCCACTGATAGAACAGGTACATGTTTTTGCTTGTTTTTGGTATTTATATAAATATGGACATCATTGCTTTGGCATTACTGAAATTAAGTAATTAGTACTGCTGTCACGAGCGGAACTAAATTAATTTCACATACTTGCTAATAGCCATGACTGTTTATTCCTTAATGTATCTCTAATTACTGTATAGGACCTCTCATACCGTACGTAGAGTATAGATTCCACCACAGTATTACCATTGGCCCCCTCACTGCTCTCTTTGCTGACAATACAGTCAGAGCCTGTAAAACTGTAATCTCATATAAATTCCATGTTCCAAGGGCTCTGCCCAGACAAGGCGGTGATATATGAAGTCTGAGGCATAGAAAAGGGCAGGTGACGAAGCCGCAGACTATTTGATATTCAGCAGGGTAGGTTTCCTCAGACTGACCCAAGTGAGCAGTCAACGCCCTTGCGGTAGACAGTGAGGGGAACAGTATTGCTGAAAAGCTCATTGAAATTCAAAGCAAATTCATTTTCAGACAATATTGTTTTGGTAGTTTCAGATTGCGTTTGGTTGTTTTTGATCCTTGTTTGTTTGTATTTTTGTTCTATTATCAAGATTAATTAGATTGTTGCCCTTCAGCCGATGTTTTTACAGATTTATCCCAAAAGAAAATTGCAGCTACTGTATAGTACAAGCTCACAACGTGTTACATTGTGACACACCTAGAATGACATGGCCAAAATATGGACGTCAGGCTGAACGCTGGTTAAAGGAAACAAGCTATAGTAAGACAAAACGCATTAGCAAAGCAGTATGTCGAACACTGCTGAAGTGTAAAACATTTTAGTAACTCTGGGACAAAGCAGCCACTCTGTTTATGAATATTGATTACTATTCAGCTGGGTAGAAGCTATTCCAATGCAAAGTGTGTGAGTCCACTAGTCTCAATATTTGAGGTTCTTAACTGTACCTCAAGGTGATGTTTAGCTTCCCGGAACGCAGGTGCAGTCCAGGTGAAGCATGCAGCTGTGTTAATTGGTTGGGTACTGACCTTGGTCAGACCTCTTGGCCCTTGCTGAGGTAATGTTTTCTTATTTAATACCTCCTAAAGCACTGCTGCAGTTGCATTATAGAAAAGAGATTGGAAGGCCAGTTTTTCTTTTTTGTCTGAAATGCAGAAGCCCTTTGAAATCAGCATACTTTAATACCTGTGGGTATTGTTTGAGAGATTGAATAAGGGATTAGGACAGGTGTTACCTGGAATGATGTGTGCTGAGGCAAGGGAATAGTCGGGTCTAGGGTCAGGCTCTCCCGCTGAGCTTTGTGCTCTTCTCTGCAAAATATCTGTTTGTAAATCCTCCTAGAACACCCCTCCATCACCAAATGTATTTTCTGCTTTGAACAGCACCCAGACAAAAAGGATTCCTCTCGCCAACTGTTCAGCTGCAAAGAGTCAGCAATAGGTAATCAATAGAGATTTACAGGAGAAATTTTGCAAGCCATCAGAGCACGTCATCTCCCCCGTCACCTCACTGTACAAACAGCAATGAAGGGGCTACTGTTATTGAAGAGTTCATTTCCAAAGTGTGTGTGTGTGTGTGTGTGTGTGTGTGTGTGTGTGTGTGTGTGTGTGTGTGTGTGTGTGTGTGTGTGTGTGTGTGTGTGTGTGTGTGTGTGTGTGTGTGTGTGTGTGTGTGTGTGTGTGTTGTCTGTGGATATAGTTTTGTCAGCGAAGGACCCAGTTTTCCTATCATTCTGTAGAACGAACCATAAATCAGTTTAATTTAGTTCAATCTATCATATTGTAAGAGTCACTGACAGAGTTGATGGCTCTCAATTTAGAGCAGTCTCTGATTTCTGTGTGGCAAGACTGCTGACTGTCCCTGTCTGGTGGGATTAGATATGTTAACGAGGCTGTGCGAGAAAATACCATTTTAATTGCTGTCAATGTAGGGGAGTCCTGATCCCAAAGGGTCTGAATGGAAGTCTTATGACTTTAGTCTGTCAGCCTGATGGTTATAATGCCCTGTGATTGTCAGTTTATTGTATTTCAACTTAGCAAGTAAATTTAGACAGTCAATCAATGTGACACATTCATTAGCAGTCGAGCTTCTGTACCACATTGCTGACCTGCAGGCATTAATGCAGTACAGTTCACTATACTCAATCCAGCAGTGCAGGGACATACAAGCTGAAATAATTGGGATATCCTAAACAATATGTTATGGCCACTTAAAAGTAATGGTGGTATTATTAAATCGTGACACAATTTTAAAATAGCACCGCCACAACACAGACAAAATACCGGGTATGCTGTTAATGTGTACTGGAATATGCACAGCATATAAATTAAGTTAGTATTATTAGTTTAATTTGAACATTTGAAATGATTGATAACACAAGCATCATGACAGACTATGGCACTAAACTTAATAGATATTGGATGTTGGCGGTTCAGCATTCTTTTCATTTATTTAATTTACACTATGTGATGTTAGAATACGCACTGTGTGGTATTTGTGAGATCATGGGGATGATGAAGCAACTTTGCAGGTTTGTTCGTTTGGCATTGGGAATATTGTAAGGCCTGGAAGGGAGAGCCTGAAATAGGGCTTTCTACGCAGCTGTATGTGGTGAATTGATTAAATGCTCGATTAAACACTAGGCAGAGCAGTCTGGCGGCCTAATTTAAAAGCATATGCAAATAATCTTGTTTTGTACATTATTGCATCTTGCAAGTATGCAACATCTCACACATGCACATGCTGTCCTGCTCACACATTTGCAAACACACAAATATTTACACACACCTACATGTACATGATCATACATGAATGCACGCACGCACGCACACACACACACACACACACACACACACACACACACACACACACACACACACACACACACACACACACACACACACACACACACACACACACACACACACACACACACACACACACACACAGTTGATAATGAGCACACACTTGATAAATAAAGCAATGACCACCCATGAGCAGAAACTACACCGACACACACACACACACACACACACACACGCACACGCACACACACGCACTTGCACTTGCACAGCAAGCATATACTATAATATCTTAAAGACAAACCTGAACAAATGCACAAGGACATACCAAGGACAAACTAACAAGCTCTAACCCTTGCTCTCTCTCTCTCTCTCTAATATAATGCATGCACACACACTCACGCACACAAGCACACAATTAATTTAGGAGGCCAAAAAAGAGCATTGTGTTGAGGATTACAATTCTCTGAGTTACAGCAAGTACACAGCCCAGGGAATGAATATCCAACTGTATTTGATGAGATGCTGAAAGGTCTGCTACATTTATTTATAATAAGCTGCTTATACAGTTGGTACAAACAATTGTTAGGTTTCTTGTTAAGGCTACATAAAATATAAATGATAACAGATACAATGCCAAACATATAAATATAAACAGTCTACATGCACAAACACACATCATCATACATAAAGGAGAATGCACCCAGCCACCCACACAATGTAACATGCAGTACACATTTGCTTATGCTTATTGCCTTAATGTCAAAAGGTGTGCATTAACCAGGCTTCTACAAGGATGCTAAGAAACAGTACTAGCCTATCAGAATGAAAGACACTTTTTTGAGGTGCATTGACCTAGAAACAATACATCTTTTTGGCTGGACCAGTGGGCCCTATAGACGGGCATTTATTTGACTGATTACTGAGTCCTGAAGTTACGGCATTGCTCAGCCGGTTGGCCTAACAGACTAGCCAATCGTAGAGCAAATTTCCCTCCAGGCAATGGGACGCAGTCGATGCCGTTAATTGACCTAACAACTGAAGTGCAATACTGTGCATGCTACTTCCTACTTCCACACTTTGGAGGGGGGGGTAGATTCAGAAAGGGAGGTGATGTAATTCAGAACTTCTGATAACATTTTCTTCAGACGCTCCTGCACCCCCAGATCTCCTGACTCTTGGAACTAGTTCAGAAAGCTTGTCCAAAACAGACGGAAGGAGCATCTATTGACCCCTAGCAATTACAGATCAATCGTCTCTCCAGGCAATGAGGATGTGGTTATAGGATGATGTGTATAGGCTCTGGCTCTGGTGAACGTGCAGGTTGGTTATATGCCTGGAGAACAGCTTTTTGGACCGTCTTGAAATCACAGACATGGAGAGTCGCCAAACAATTATAATATTAATGATAACAAATAATACATTGTGGGTGGTTTGATCATAAGGATAAGGATAATTCCTTTTAACAGGTCGTTCATGAAAGTCCTTGCGGTCTTGTTTCCAATGAGAACCTGTGAGCAATTAGGGGTTAAGAGTCTTGCTCAGGGACAAATTTCATTTCATCGACACATATGCTGACCTGGCCTGGAATCGAACCTGGGTAACCAGGGCCTCTGGCTCCCTAGGCGGGCTCACTAACCATTCAGCTATGGCCGCCCCCATCAGGACATCCCTATTTAGTTTAATATTATATGCCTGACGTGTTGCTTGATAAAATGAAAAGAGAGACAACAGCCATGGCATGTACACCTTTCATTTGATCCCTTGACACTTTTCCTGAGGTATTTATAGTGTGCTTGTACTGTAGATTGAGACTAATTAATCTCTGCCAGGACATTCATGCCCTCTGTCCTGTCTCTCTTTGTGTGTGTCTGTCTGTCTGTCTGTCTGTCTGTCTGTCTGTCTGTCTGTCTGTCTGTCTGTCTGTCTGTCTGTCTGTCTGTTCTTTCTTTCCACAATTCATTATAATTCGTGTGCCCTTCAAATTGGACCAGTACTAGCCAATAGAGTGCCTGTCCCTCCAGCTCATGGGATCTACACACCAAAATGAGACAAATCTTCCACTTTTTTGGTCTCTGCAAAACTGTCTGCACATTTTTTTCTGCAAGAATTGGGGCCAGACCGTCTGCAGAAGACACATGATAATGTGAATTCCCATGACCGGGATGGTTTACCAGGTTACGGCATTCCACAGGTACTGGTCTCTTTTAAGACTCACAACAGAGCAATTCTGATCTCAGTTCCATTTAGTAGATCTGATGCTGCTCTTTAATGAAATGTGAAACAAAAGCCCTCTTGCTTGCCAATTTTCCAGACTGAGTAATATATGTAATAGGCAAAGTCACATTACCAAAGCCCTGTGTATCTCTTTAAAATAATGTAAAATGTTAAAAATGGTATATATTTCTTTACACAACAAACATAATTATTATTTTATGAAGTGATTGTCCAGGTCAAGGATTCCATCTGAGCTTTTGGTGTTTCATTTATCTTACACTTATTTTGCCCATGACCATGATGAAACCCCTATACAAGAGTTTCTGTAGTGATTCCTTGTAGAATCATTACTGTTAGTTCTCTGCAGTCTTTAGCCATTGTATTTAAGGATGTAGAAAACTGATGAGCGCAGCTCTTCCCAGAGCAGTTAAACCAATAGGAAATCCTTTCATTAAACTCAATCAATAAACTCGTCCAGTTTTTCTGTGGTCATAGATCTTATTACCCTAACTTAAATTTGCTTACGTAGAGTGAAAAGGGTCACTTTTTTGCATTAAAATGTATCGTTAATTGTTGTTCCTGTTTGTATTTCCCTTGTCTAAAGAAGGCTGTCAGGTTTTTATTTAATTGTATTTATTTTTTATAGGTTACATGTTTCAAAAATTCCACTGCCAAAACGTCTGTCATTCATCCTGACAAGTTGAAAGGATTTTTTCTCCTGCCTGATCATTATTCTAGCTGCACAAACTGTAGTGCTCATTCAACCCATGATTAGTCTCGCGTAGCCAGACCCCACAGAAAATGAAAAACAGCGACCTCTGCTTTTCTGATATTCTGTGGAGTCTGGCCGGAGGATAATGTTAGACTAGAGCGCAGGGAAACACCGGTTTCATGTCTGCCTATAGCGCATCACTTCCGGTTGGTGCGGCTACGTTTTCATTCCCACTAACAATATTTCTACACGGAACACTAACACCACTTCTCCCAGAGAACATGGATGGTTTTGGTTATAAGCCCACTTGTTTCTATGATGAAAGAGTAATTTAAAATGTGAATATCTTTCCGTGGTTTTGTCCGCTCCGAGGACGCTATTGTTAAATTAGTTTCGGCTAGTTTCGAGGGGGGGAGGGTGGACCATAGTGGACGGACACGTGAATCCCGCCCACTACATTTGATTGGGTAAAGCGCGGCCTCCTTCCTGATCTGAAGGCACGCCCACTTGTTGCCATTGTGCACACGTTATGACGAACCGCTCCGACAGATTCCACCGCAGGTCAGAATCTGTTCTTGAGAGATTAACCCATGATATATGAAGTGCGAATATGGACCATTGCATATGGTCCATATTCTGCTTGCCTCACAAAAGCACGATGATTTCAACAAAATCATGTGTTTTGATCATTGGCTGTTAAGTTATTACACAAATTAACTTTATTAAATATGCTTTCTATCTTTCTTTCTTTGTCCGTCCTTCTTTCTTTCTTTCTTTCTTTCTTTGTCTTTTATTAGCTACACCATTACTATTAAGTCAATTATGCAGATGTACATAGTACTCAGTCCTATTTCAATATCATGGAATAATCACTAGCACTCACTTATCTGTCCTTTAGGTACCTTTTTATTTTGTCATGGGCAGCATACATTTCAATATCATCACATTTGATTACCACAGAAAAAGAGCGAGTGAAGCACATAGTGTACCTCTGATGGGATTCAAGGAAAACTATTTTGTGTTATTTGGCACAATACAGAAAAGTCCTGAATAAAATGAATAAGCTCACAGTCTAAGTATGATTACTTAGCTTGTGATCAACCCCCCAAATACATTTATTTGATCTGTTTAGTCTTGGCACGTCTTCCAGTGCAAACGGCTTTAACATTTGATCTGATGCTATACTTTTGTTTGAGCCCATTGCGGGCAATATGAACAATCAGAGAATTTCTCTGGGGCCGAGATGGAGATAGATCTCTGTGAAACACAATGTTTAATGACTCATTATTGCAGCCGGCCCCTGAAAATAGATGAGATAGACATTTTATCCTGATTAACGCCCCTAATGGGTTTGCCCATAAAGACCAAACTGTATCATCAGTGATGCATGCTGAGTGTGTCTCTCTCTCTCTCATATTTTCAGGTCGATAATGCATACACTAATCCATCAAGATTGACAGCGATCATTATAATAATAAGAACAGCAGATATTTGATATGAACTCTCCTGGTGGCTAGTGCCAGCTGAATGAAATTGTCTGAGACACGCGGGCAACCTTGACAGCAGGCGCCAATAACTGGGAAGCACTCTCATCATTGTGAGCTCACTGCCAATATAAACTTTTCCATTTACAACTAAATATAGATGTATTTTCTGTCTACTACTGGCACCTGCGAACAGACCTTGTTTCAGGCTCTTGCTGGCCCAATCTCTATGCCTCAGAAGAAATGTGTTTTCTAAAGAACTAGAAAGGAACAGTCTTTGTAAGTGTTAGTATACAGCGTATGTACAGTGTATGTGTGCGTGCCACGTGCCACGTTGTGTGTGTGTGTGTGTGTGTGTGTGTGTGTGTGTGTGTGTGTGTGTGTGTGTGTGTGTGTGTGTGTGTGTGTGTGTGTGTGTGTGTGTGTGTGTGTGTGTGTGTGTGGTGTGTGTGTGTGTGTGTGTGTGTGTGTGTGTCTGTTGTGCTTGCGTGTTGTGCATGTGCATGTGCGTGTGCGTGTGCATGTGCATTCATGCCTGTCTAAGAGAGGAAATTGGCAATCTTATTGGCTGGCCCACCAAATGGATTAATTAAACATCAGGAAAAGACTGGGCGATTCGGTAGCAAGGCTGAAATGGAGCCGTCACCTTAATATCCTCACTGAGGTCGCCCCTTCTTATTAAGTGACACAAGGAGCTGAAATGTACCATGGGCTTATGTAATACTATGTAATCCCATGTAGTGTAAAAAAAAAACATGTACCCATATGCTTGACTTTCATAATAACATAGAATGCTCTAAAAGTAATGCTGAACTTTGGTAGAATCTTGGTTTGTATACAGTAGCTACCTGGGCCTGAGTCCAAAATATTGTTGATCATCTTTATCTGTTGCTTTTATACTCCGTGAGAGAGAAACCGTGAAATGCGATGCGCTGCACCACATACAGTATAATGCCAATTGTCCCACAGTTCTGCTTTTACCATACAGCTCTAACCCTGTTATCTATAATGCAACTGCCTGAATACTTCCTGAAAACTGCCTGAGGAGATAGTCGACTACTATAACAAAGAGAAAAGGAGCAGGTGTGTCACCCTCAAGGATGCCTACAGTTGTCAGAAATTACTGAGACCATCAGTGCTCTGGACAAATCAAGAAGGGTTCACTCCTAATAACTTCCCTGTTCATCTTAACCCATTCAATCCGGGAACACATCTCTGTCATTTTAGATTTATTTGGCTATTCAAAAATAGCAGATATACAAGCTATAGCAGATATACAAGCATATATAGTGCCACCGCGCTATGAGCTTGTATATCGGCTATTTAATGAATGCTTTAGAAAAATCTACAAAATAACTTTTCTGCCTTGAACCATAGTGTTTTCGACAAGGACAAGCGAGCTACATTGTTGCTAATCGTTGTGCACACAATCTATAATCCTAATTTCAAAAGGGTAATAACACTGCCCCGTGATCAATAACTTTTTAATAGCCCTCTATTAAATGTCCATCAGTCTCTGTTGGAAAACATTAAAAACCGAATACACTGTGATGACTTTCTGTATCCTGGCAGCTCACTGGGGGCTAAAGGGATATTGATAAGGGTAAGTTGTGTCGCTACACAGGTGTTAAGGGCTTACCTTGGTTACTTGAAAATGTACCCAAATAATTTGGTTTGAGTTCTACTCATGAAAAAAAAAAATATATATACTATATGAATGTTGGAGTCAGTTGAGCGGTGGTCATGTAACATTTACAAGTGAGCTGGAGACATTAAAGCCCCATTATGCTTTATTGTACTCCATTATAATTGATGCAACACATTGTGAGCTTGTACATTGTCTGTAACACTGGTGCGCAAATAAGTATAACTCAGGCTTTAGACCCACACTTTATGCACCTACCAGGTGAGAACTGGGAATACAACGTATTCACAAGTAAAATGATTTGTGTGGCCTGGTTCTGCTGGAGAGGGTTGGTCTGTGTATCTAAACCTCTAGACCAGGGGTCTTCAACAGAGGGTCCGGGACCCCTAGGGGGTCCTCAGAGATACTACAGAGATACTACGGAGATACTGTACTACAAATTTTTGTGTGATGCGGAACATTATTTCGAAATTATTCATCAATATGGGAAACAGTGATAGGGACTGAATGGGTCAATTTTGATTTCCCCTATGAAAGACGTGTCAAACTAAAATGGCTCAATGTTTTGTTTCAAAACTAGCGACAACCTTTGTAGTTGTGATGGATTTGCTGAAATGTACTTGACAAAACAATTTCAAGATAATATTTATGCTACAAGGGTTTTAAGCACTACATGCCAGGATAATATCTGCTAAATGTCATAGCCTTTTTCATTTTGTTCTGTTTAGTGTATTTGAATATGATTTATTAATAGGAAGATGAGAAAATTAGATAAAGAAAAAGTTTCATGGTCAGCACTCAGCATGAAAGTGCATTTTGCAAGATGCAAATAGGTTTTCACATTTCCTCTTCGAGCCACCCTGTAAAATATAGAAATTGATTTTCTTTTTTATTGAATTAACAATATACTATGTTTGCGTAACTCTTGATATATATTGCTTGCTTTCTTGTTCATCACTCAATGTACAGTTTTCAACACTATTCAATCTAAACAGAGTTACACAAACATAGCAGATCTACAAACATGTAGATCAGCCATCTTCAGTTTGTGACACCCCGTGCAACCCAAGTATACTGTAACTCAGGCTTAATCCACCAAAAGTCTAGAGAGAGCCACTACTCTTTCTCAAGTATTGTATAGATGGCTGAATAGGCATATTAATTGATAATCCTAAATTACTGCTTGACTGACCATTCTGTGCCCAGTCCCCATCTTGATAGCTACAAAAAAATACAAAAGAAAGGTACAAAAAACAACTCATATTTCTCAACAAAGTTTTCAGATATCCCTATGACACATTGTTGCAATTTCTTTGTCCCAACCCACACTCTCATGGTCGCTGACAAATAATATGGAGCTCTGAAAAGCAATGCCAGAGGAGACCAAGCATTCCACCATGCTGTCTCTATCCTCTTTTTTTCCCTCCCCCCAGTGTGTGTCACATGCGGCACATGTTGAGCCACCTCATTAAACCACATAAGTGGAGAGTGGCTGTCACGACTGACGCAGATATGCACTTGCACACGAGTGCAGAATTTGTGCTTGTGTTGGCATCCTTGTCTTTGCCCTGACAGTCAACCATTTTGGATTGTCTGGAGGTTGTAGGGTATTAGGTATTGTATGTCAGTGCCATTCTGACCCTTGAGAATTATCACTTTCACTCAAGATCTGCAGGCGTCCTGTATATTTGCCGTGAAACTGTGCTCTGCTCCATCTAGGATGGAGGTCCTAGGAGAGAGGACTCAAGGTGATTGATTGTTGGATCTTTAAGAGTGGTCACACGCCAATAAGTCCTGAAGCTGACCAACCTATTAGCTTTAGTTATGAAGCGATTTCCTTGGAGACACGGTGAAAACACAATCTTTTGTCAAGTGAGGAGGCATGTCCAATGACTCAATTAATCAATTCCAGACCCAAATTGACAGTATTAACACTGTGGTTTTATCATGGCTCTCCTTCTGTTTCTCATTACATTTATTTTCATGCACTGAAAAGTAAGCAGCAGGATCCCAATTCTCAGTTGGTAGAATCTATTGCGGCCATGCTAGCTAGCCTATAGTAACCTTTGTCACCATTGGTGCATAATTCTCAATACACTGTGCTATTTTGATATGATTTCTCATATCTTGGGGCATTGACAGTGACATGTAGCCTATACATTTTGAATAATTTTGAGTGGCTGGTAATGTATTGCACGTAGGCTATATATATGTTTCCAACTGACGGCTCTTCAAACATAGGATATACAGATGTTATATTGTTTGGTGCCCCTATGTAAGCTGGAATTCAATTACCCATTATACCCTCGTTACATTCATTAATCCAATTCACTGTAAACCTTTTCCTTGCCAGGTCGCCATGCCAGTATTTTAAATCCCTATACTGAAAATTGTAATTATAGCGATTTCGACCATTTCCAGGCTGCATAGTTTTGAGTAAAACGGTGAAGACAGGAACAAAAGCAGAGATTAATATATTCTGACATTTCAAATGCAAGGCCACTCTAACATTGAGCAGAAACCCAAATGTAGTGAAATCACTGGTATACAGGTTCAGCATTCCAATAGCAGTACAGTATGCATATACAGCATTACACGGCACCACACTGTCCTACTGACAAAATGCTCAGGTGTTTTCTCCACAACACTGCACAACGCTTAACCTTAGGTAACCCTTTAAGACGGGGAACGCATCTGTGTCATTTTTACATTTCTTTGGCTATTCAAAAATAGCAAATAGCCTATACAAGCTCGCTATGAGCTTGTACTGTAGATCTGCTATTTTCTTTTTTATCATGAATATTTTTGCAAATCTTTCAATATATATTTTTTTAAAGCGAAATATTTTTACTCAAATCTTTGCTTCTAGTAGGGGGGGGGGTCCTTCGAACAAAATACATATCATTTTGGGTGGTCCTTGACATGAAAAAGTATGAGAATCACTGATATTATAGCAACATCAGTTTAAAAAAAAAACTGTTAGGATTTAAAAGACATTTGTAGAATCCCCAGAACCAAAGATTTGAGTTACAAATGTTCGCTTTAAAGAAAATAATATATACATATATATTCAAAGATTTGCACACATTTTCACGATTTTTCCAAAAAATAGCCAAATAAATCTTAAAATGACAAAGACGCGTTCCCGGTTTTAATGGATTAAGGTGGCTCTAGATGAATTCAATCACCCACTGCCAAAGTGGCGCACTGTATTAGTAATTGTTCAGCATGCAATTGTATTGCACCATGGACTCTTGCTCTAAACGTTGATTATTCTATATGAGTCATGAGCAGTATCAGACAGCTCAATCCATCATGGAGTTCAGGCAACTATGGTCTTCCTCTAGCCTCCACCAGCCTTGATGAATCTATACAACCTTTTCGGGGAACCTTATGACATACTGACTTTAATGTTCAATTTTCCCTCTTGCAGGCCTCGTTCCCCTTTATTTCACAGATGCTCTAAAATAATTGACCAGACCAAGGAAACGCTCAATGGCAGTACTGTAAGTCTCAAGTCAAGGAATGTAATTGTTTTAGGTGGGGCGGATGTTCAAGCAGTCTCTCAAAGCTCTGAGTCACCCCTCATCCAAGATAATTACTTTCCAGAGTCCATTGCTTAATCCGTTAGGACCGGGAACGCATCTGTGTCATTTTAAGATTTCTTTGGCTATTCAAAAATAGCAGATCTACAAGATCATAGTGCAGCACCGAGTGCCGCAGTACAAGGTTGTAGATCTGCTATTTTTTTTTTAAATTGTGAACATTTGTGCAAATCTTTAAAGCGAACATTTGTAACTCAAATCTTTGCTTTTGGGGGGGGGGGGTCCCTGAAACAAAATATTTTTATATGGGGGTCCGCGGCCAAATACATATATTTTTGGGGGTCCTTGACATGAAAAGTTTGAGCACCACTCATATAGCAACAAACGGATTTAGAAGACATTTGTAGAATCCCCAGAAGGAAAGATTTGAGTTAAAAATGTTCGCTTTAAAAAATATAATATATTAAAAGATTTGCACACATTTTCACGATTCTTAAAAAATAGTAGATCTACACAGAGTGTCGTGCTATGAGCTTGTAAATCTGCTATTTTCGAATGGCCAAAGAAATCTAAAATGACACATGATGCTTTCCCGGTCATAATGGGTTAACCACATGAAGCTTAGCGTCCCTATACAGGGCATGTCATAGACGAACATTCAGGGAAAATAGGCGAACATTGATTGAAAATAGCAGATCTATAAGCTCACAATGTGTCACGTTTGTGTGCTTGTAGATCATCTATTTTTGGTGAAGAGATTTGGTGTAGCTGGAAAACAGGAGGCGTCCAAGTATAGACGGGTGGATGGACAGGCAGAGAGAAAGAGAGAGATAGCTATAACAAAACCAGTGTCTTCATTAATCATACATACCTTTTATCTTTCTTTCTTTCTCTAAATGTTGTTATTCTGTGTCTGAATAAAACATGTGTTTTTTTCCCACACACCAGCAACATTACAGGCTATGGCTGAGCAAAAGTGTTTTCCTTTAACCACACAGTCTAAGCCAGTGGTTCTCAAAGGGGTCCTTCTAGGGGGTCCCCAGCTAAATTGTTTTATACAGCATCATAATCATTTTAACCGCTTCATCCATATTTTATACGTTGGATATTCCAAAATAGCAACAAGCAATCACCACACGAAAGCGAGCTTGCACATCTGCTATTTTTGAACATTCTTTTTTAAATCTTGAAAGTATTACGAATTTTTTAACCCAAATCTTCTATTCCCCGGGTTTCTGGCACAAAACATTTTCAGATGGGGGTCTGTGGCCAAATACATATACATTTGGGGGTCCTTGACACAAAAACTTTGAGAACTACTCGTCTAAGCTACGCCAGAGACTACTAATATTACACAGGGTGAAAATGAGCAACAAGGAGCCCCAGAAGATCAATTGAATTGTTGATAATCTTATAATGGTTAGCCCGTCTGGTCACACTTGGTGGTGTGCTTGGCAAGGGAAACTGAGTTAGGCGCCAATAAACATGCTTTCTCAAAAAGCACATGGGACACAAGGAAACAGTCCATTAATGCCACTTTATTAAGGCGACTCCCTTTGCATCCGACTGCTGGGAGGAAATCACGGATTCCATCAAGTACTACTGCCAAAGACATTTATATGGTTCCACTGTATAATTTAGGATATTAATATGAATATGCAGTTATGTGTTAAAACAACAAGACTAGCAGGCATACCAAGTGTTGGCATGGTCCCTGTGTGAAGATTTTGTATAATGGACACAATAAAAAACGTGATATTAATTTAACATTGAGAAATGTTCTCTCATAGTTAAATTAACACTGACAATTTTACTATGTACATTGTACATCCACACCACAAGTACACACACTAAGTGTGCGTGCGTGCGTGCGTGCGTGTGTGTGTGTGGGCCTGCGTGTCCGTGCGCCTGCATGCCTACGTGTGTGTGTGTAACCCCCCGTAGATACAGTACTAGTTGAACGTTTAATTCGAGTGCTGGTTGTTTGTTTGTCGAACCAACCTAATCAAATTGTGACTGTCCTTACCATCTATCTACGGGGTGTAAATGCTATAGTATAAACCAGTCGTTACTAAAACAATGGAAGCCAATGCCCAATTTAAATAAAGTATCACAACCTTATTACTTCATTTAAGAATACAACTGTATGCCTTGTTCACATAATATGCAGTCACATATTTCCTACAAAACTGGGCTATTTAGCCATTAACAGCCAATGCGGAGAGATGAACGGGGGTATGTTGTTTCAAGGAATCCAATCCAAAAAACAAATTGCAGTTAAAGGTTGATCCTAATACTGCAGCAATAGTGAATGAACAAGAGCCAGAATTGTGGTTTTCTTCCCCTCTGAAGGGATTTTATTGAGCTCCTGATGTAATGATTCCTGCAATGTGTCTGAGGGGGAGTAGATAGATAATTGTAAGGTGGTATCACACATCAGGTACTGTTTATGCTTGCTACAATTTGAGGTTATAAATCAGATGTGATATTTGGTCTGTGCTACTGTGTACCATTTATTTGTTTGTTCTGCTTGTGGTTATTGGGTAAGATGAATAGCTGGATTTGAGGCAAGTTGAGCCTATATTAAATCATTGTTCGCTTTTTCAAACTATAATGTATAGTTGTACATTTTGTATTCTATTTAAAAACAGTACTCTGTTATAGCTATTGTATCATCCATATGTTAAAAGATCAGTATAAAATGTAATACATCATCATAGAAGCAACTGAAAAAAGCCCAATGGGAAAATGACTGAGTGTCTTCCAGTTTTGAGGGACCAAACAGAGAAGGGGCAGAGACCATTTCTAAGCTCTATTTAGTGACATATCAAACTGCAATACCGTCTATAAACTAAGTCTTCAAATGTCGTCTAAATATAGTGTAAATATAGACTTAAAAAAGAAGTCTATAAACACACAACTTTTTTTCAGAACCATCCCCAAACAGTGATCAGCACTGAAGGGATACCGTAATTGACCGCCCAGAATGCAGTTTGAACATTATGGTTACATTTTCTCCTACATTTAGTTGCCATGATTAAAAAAATCACACCCTGTGTGAAGGAAGCGGTGCCTTTGATGAGTTTATTTAATTGGGCTATATATGAACTAGACATTTTAAGTGTGTCTTAGACATTTTAAATCTGTGCAACCTTGTGTTCGAGAGGTAGGGTCGGTTCTCTACAAGCACTTCCTGGTAAAACCAGAAGTGGACATTTCTGATGAAGTAGGATGTCTGTGGGACCACCCACCAAGTTTGAGACCTATAGCACGCTGCAAACTGGCATTATGGCAGTTTAAATCCCAGCCAATAAGATGATGGAGGGGCGGGGCTTAAGTAAGACAGCTCGTTCCTATTGGTGGTCTAAGTCCACAAACCAAATTTGGACTTGGTGGCATGCTGCAAACTGGAGTTATGGCTGTTTATAGCCCAGCCAATAAGAATACAGAGGGGGCGGAGCTTCAGCAATTAAAGCTTGTCCCTATTGGTGGTCTAAGTCCAGATGCCAAATTTGTATTTGGTAGCATGCTGCAAACTGGACTTATGGCTGTTTAAAGCCCAGCCAATAGGAAGACAGAGGGGGCGGGGCTTAATTAATTTCAGTTCGTCCCTATTGGTGGTTTAGTCCATGTACAAAATGTGTACTCCGTAGCATGCTGCGAACTGGAGTTATGGCTGTTTAAATGCCGTGCTCAAACGGACGGACATAACATACGGACGGACATACGGACGTCAAGTGTGTGTGTGTGTGTGCGTGTGTGCGCATGTGTGCAGTATTGGCGTGTGTATGTGTGTGTGTGTGTGTGTGTTGAAGTGGCGCATGTGTTGCTTCTTTGCCGTGTTCAAACATACGGACGGACATAACATACGGACGGACGGACACACAGACACAGTCAAAAGTAGAGCGGCTGGCACCGCTAAAAAGCTTTCCCTATTTACGTTAGACTAGTGTGATATGCAGATCTCGAACAATGCCTACATCACCAATGATGTGTTATGGTGCTAACATAAGCTTTGTGTGAACTTTTGCAGGGACATTGATTGATAGATAGATAGATAGATAGATAGATAGATAGATAGATAGTTCACCAATGATGTGTTAAGGTGCTAACGTAAGCTTTGTGTGTACTTTTGCTGGGACATTGATACTGTAGAATCTACAGTGTAGATAGATAGGTTGTAGACAACCATTTAAGACCAGGGAGATATGCAAGCGATAATTGACTTCAGGATGATTAGGCACCTCCGCTACGTGTCGGTGCCTAATCATCCTGTTGGGATTTATTTATCAATAATGCCCGGCGACCCGTCAATTATCCTGCTTATTACATGGCTACTTAATAAATAAATATATAAATTGACCCAAAAGTAACATCAAAACAAAGTATTTCCTTGCTTACGGCAATGAAAGTATTCCTTAAGTGTTGGGTGCTGGGCAGCCACGTCACCTCGGAAAACAAGGAAGTGTTTCGGTTACTGCATTGTCTATTTCTCGCTTCAAATGTTTTAAAAAATGACATGGTGTGTTTGTTTACATGGCTGTCATGTTGGATACGGCACAAAATCAAGCAGCACAGATTGATATGAGCAGGTGCTCTGAGTGTTTGATTAGACAGCGGTCTGTTATTCGGTCTCGAGCTCATCGGTCATCGGTCACAAAACAAGCATTCAACCAAGCTGTGTAATAAACATCTAATTTAGAACAAACCCTCCGGGGGAAAACAGAACCCTTAGGGAAAGCAGAGCCTACTGGTGGTGCTGGGGTGGTGGTGGGAGCAAACAAAGCACATACATCAGTGTCAGCACTGACAGCAAGAGGAAGTGCAATGAATCAGGTGAGCTTAAGTAGACCGCCAATGTGGTCAGCTGCTTGACACGTCACATACAGAACATCGCCCACATAGTGCTGCATATGTGTATAAACCTCTCAAGTGTATCTGCCTAAACTAGCAGGCTACGCATCATTTGTGATTGAGAATGGTCCTCAATCGATAGTGCCCAGTCTTCATATGGATTAAGTGTGCATGTCTACTGTGGTATAAGGCTAAAAATGATTAGCCCAGGGCCCTGTGGTGATGTATGAATGAGCATCTATGAACTTGCAGTTTATTTAATGAATGATTAGGTGGTTTGAAAATATGGTCATAGATTTTGAACATACAACAAGCAGCTGGAATTGTCCTCAAATGGTTCAAACGCTAAACTGCTTGCACTGTGTTGTCATGGAATATACATTAAAGGTTACTATCTTGAAGTTGACAATTGTTGATGTAACATTAGTTTATGTCTTCATATGGATTATGTGTGTCTACTGTATGTGGTACTGTACATGGCTAAAAATGATTAGCCCAGGGCCCCGTGGTGATCTATGAATGTGCATCTCTGAACGTGTGGTTTATAATGGTCATGATTATATGGTTTGAAAATATAATCATACCTCAGGGTCCGACTACATCTCCTGTAATACTGTACAGTAGTACCTTTGGACCACAAAGTAACTTACAAAACGGATTACTATAGTACATGTAAGCCACTCATCTGTGCTGTGAACAAAAAAAAACATTTTTCACATGCATGCGCTGCATTGCTTTACAGTCCAATAAATTGTCTTTGTTTAAATGGCAGTGTAGCCAGATGTAACCAGGCAAGTAAGGTATTTTCAAAAGCTTAAATAAAATAAACATAGCCTTTCTATCACATCTTAAGAATGAGACAGTTAGGAATCCTTACAAATTCTACTTTGATTACTACCCAGGTTCATTTCAAAACACTCAAAACAAACTTCAGTGTATGAAGTTACAGTTATAGTGATGTGTATTTCACATGACTATAATGGCTTGAGTTTATGGGTTGGCAGTCGCTCAAGAGGTTAAGTGGCTGTTTGGCAACTGGAAGGTTCCCGGTTTGATCCCTGACCCTTCCTGGGTCCGTGTCAAAGTATCCTTGAGCAAGACACTGAGCCCCTAATTGATCTGGGTGATCTGGGTGGTTGCGTCCAGTGCCGGTGGGTGTATGAATGGGTCAATGTAACACTCATGGGTCATTGTAAGGAGCTATAGAAATACAGACCATTTTATCATTCACCATTCGTCGTTTGATTTGTCCTCCGCCATGTGGATTGTGTTTAAATGGAGAATGCTGCTTCTCCCTGGGAAGAAATTCAGTCAAATAGGGAATCATCAGGTGTCAAGCATTTACACTTGCTATGTTATGTTTTCTGATGATCACCTTGACAGTGTAATCTTCACCAAAACGTATATTCATGGCGTGGCGGTAGAGCATGGCGACAGCTACAGTATATAGGTGGGGCACCCGTGCCAAAGTGATGATGTTGGATTAGGCTGAATATGATCCGTGGGTGTGTTGCAGATAGATTCAATCTTGACAAATCAAATGATTGCTTTTCATTACCTTTAAGAGCAGTGCGCAGTGCTCAGTGGGGTACTTGGTAATTTCCCCAGTCATGGAAGAAAACAGAAATGCAATTTCTCCTTGTGCTGGAGGTGCAGACACCACAAAAAGACTGCCAAGAGCAGATGAGATAAGGAGCCTCTCTGAGTTTATAAGCCCAATATCTACAAAATGACTGTGGTGTGGACCTATAGGTGAATGTCTGTTCAGGGTCCATTTTGGATTCGTCCCCGCAGACGCAATGTCTGAGAAGAAGTCTGCCCAGGAGGACCTTGCAGTCATTTTGTGTGTACCTCTCCATGAGAAATGTTCTTTATACAATGGGGCTGGCACACTCTGGGTATAGTATGCTTTGAGTATGAAAGACAAAATGCTCCTTGTTTTAAACACTGCATAATCCATTAAGACTGGGAACGCATCTCTGTCTCTTTTCTTTGGCTATTTTCTGAAAAATTGTGGAAGATTTGTGCAAATCTTTGAATATATATATATATGTTTTAAAGCAAACATCCCTGGAACAACATATTTTGAGATGGGTGTCTGCGGCCAAATATATTTTGGGGGTCCTTGACATGGAAAAGTTGGAGCACCACTGATATAGCAACATACTGTTAGGATTTAGATTTTTTTGTAATTGGCCGCGGACCCCCATCTTAAAAGGTTTTGTTCCAGGGACCCCCAAGAAGCAAAGATTTGAGTTACAAATGTTTGCTTTGAAAATATATATATTCAAAGATTTGCACACATTTTCAAGATTTTTCAAAAATAGCAGATCCATAAGCTCATAGTGCGGCACTCGGTGCTGCGCTATGAGCTTATAGATCTGCTATTTTTGAATAGCCAAAGAAATCCAAAATGACACAGATGCGTTCCCGGATTGAATGGGTTAAAGGAGCGAATTTTCAACCTTCATCGTGATAAAGTTCTTGTATCCAACACATCTGTTGTGCATCAAAAGTGCCCCAATGAGCACTTTTGTCTAGTAATGACACTTAATGCAGGATCAGATTTACAGTATATGCTTTTGTCACTTACAGATATTTCACGGTGAAGAGCAGCAGGTCCCACTCAACCACATTCAAAGTAAATAAGAAAAAGATAAGAATACAAAATCCACGGTGAGAAGAGGCGGTCGCTCAATCCATCGTGGTATAACTTGTATTCATGGCTTGAATACTCACAAAAGAAAGATTAAGCCTACTGTTATTATGCATGCAGAGCTTCTTTCTGCCTAATGCGTCAGAATCTCTTTTCTATCGAACCCTATATTGATCGTAATACTCTTATATATAGCAAGAAAGACCATACTCAAGCTTTCGATCAATAAGGACATTCCTACACTGGATGATTGGTATAAGGACGTAATGAGCGTGGTATCTCTGGAAAAACTGACTTATATCCTCCGCGATAACATAGAAGGGTTCACAAGGGTATGGCAGCCAGTCTTGGATGCAGTGGACCCCTCTAGACTGAGCTTCAAAGTAACCTTATTGAACAGTATATGTAAAAAAGGAAAAAATACTCTGGTAACCTGGAGCAATCATGTCAAACCGGTGGTGTACTTGTGTTTGTCTATTTCATTTTACCTTATTTTAGTTTTCTTAGTGTCGAACGTAATGTCTGTATATTGTGGTGCCTGCTATTTTATTTGTGTTTGTTATGATTAAGGTAGTCAAGCTGACAAAAAAATAGTGGTTCTACACAAATTGTATGCTATAACAAATGTGAACTGTCAGAACCTCAATAAAAAAAAGAATCAGGCTTTTCACATTGAAAAAAGGAAGTGTTCAAACGTGTGCATAATTATGTACTGCTTTTGACAGTAGCACAGAACATACTGTAGCAAGAAGGCACTGTGAATCAGAATAATCTGACAACAAAGGTAAATTATGGAAATGATCACAATCATATGGTGGCCAAAAATATGAAGGTGTGGGCAGTGGTAAAGTCCCTGCCCACCAAAAACGGAGGTTGTGGGTTCATGAACACAATTGGCCTATGTTCGGGGATGGGAAGCCGAGTGGGAATGGTGATATTGGTCATTGCGCGTACTCCCATAGATATAGAAACCTAGATATCTCATTGGCCTCTGCAGTTCATTGGAGCGACCTGTATCATGGCCGGCATTTTTGAGAAGGCACGCTTCCTGACTACTGGCCAATCACAGCTTTTTCGGGTCAGAATCTAGTTGTATAAAAATATCCCGTTATATTTTTATACATACAATACATACAAGTCCCGGAAAAGACAGGCTGTGATTGGCCAGTAGTCAGGAAGCGTGCCTTCTCCAAAATGGCGCCCGAGATACAGACGCCCCAGAGTCGAAGGAGGCGTCTACCTTTATATGACTATGCATACTCCTACCGGCACCTGTCAGCAGGGAATGTTGGGCGGGAGGAGTAGGATGAAGGCCATGCAAGGGGGTAAAATATAATTGGCTAAAATATATATTGCAAAATGCACAAACAATACCATACAGAATTAAATTATATGGGGCATGATTCCTTAGTGAAGGGACCAAAGGAGAAAGGGGGTATTCTCTGACATTGCTGGTGAAAGAAAATCTGCTGAAGAAGGAACAGCTGTTAGGTCTTACAACAGGACTGCATGACGGCTTTCTAGATTTCCAACATGCCCAACAACATTGGACAAGGTTATGATGGGACCTCAGTGATGAGTGGCAAACACTCATGTGTGGCAGCCAGAACGACAGAGAGTGGGAGTACAAACATCTGCACAGCTTCTAGTGCACTTGGTGACAATATCTTTCAGTCTCCTAGAATAGAAATAAATTCAATGCCAAAATTAAAGACCATGCCTTCATACAATATAAATAATTTGTTTATTAATTGAATATGAAACAATTGATGTGGTGATGACGTGGGGTGAAATGGAAAAAGGTGAAGACACAAATGACTGATAGACTTAACTGATTGGCATGAGTGGAGGAGATAAGGGAGGAGTTGTTATCAGAAGTGATGGGCGGGGGGGTTTATCAGGTGAGACTCAAGTCAAGTGAATAGGGAAGGAGTTGTTATCAGATGAGAGTAGATTCGCAGGGGAGGAGATGTTATCATTATCAGATGAGATTGATATCAGGTGTGGTCTCCACCTCCCCTCCTTTGTTCCAACTTCATATGTGGAATGTGGGGTGAAAAGATATAATTCAGAATGATTCACCCACATGGAATCGCAAACTCCAACCCATGCCTGGTTATTGCAGAATTGGTGAAGAACACAACATGAACCACAGTGAAGTCTTCACCTATCAGAGTTTGTGAGATGTCATTGTGTTCTTCTCTGGAACTGGGTGGGACCCATCAAAAACTACTGTATGTTTGTACTCATTCCTTTGCAAAGCTGTTTGAAATGTTGTCCTATCATATGATCGCAATACTGAGGCATTCGATCAATAATATTGTGATGTCAGTATGGTGTATACATGAAATTGCAGATAGATTGATTGCTGATCAAAAGAGACATTTTTGTATTGAATAAATGGAGGCAGATTGAGTTTTGGTCATTAAAAGCTAAAATAGCTTATTTCTCTATAGTTCAAAGTTAAGTAATTAATCCTCAGTTGCACTGGGTCTTAGATAAATCACAGCTCCTTGCTCAAGTTATCACTTTGCTAGTTTGTTTGTCATTACCATCCACAGATAAGTTATTTGGAAACCACTCAGGATGCAGTAGATGCTGTATCACAAGGCATAGAACCTGTGCTGGGTAGTTTATCTCACTTAGAAACAAAGCCTAGAATAAGCCTTGACAAATGTGCCTGTTTCTTCTCTGCCACTTGCATCAATGTTGATGACCATGGCCACACTTTAGTGATATACGCCAGTTATACTGTGCTGTTATAATGTCCATTACTGGTAGTCCTAGCAAGATTAGGTCCGTCTGTCCGTCCGGCCATCTGTCTGTCCGTCCATCTGTGAACAGCTAGTCTCCCGCACCGTTGGCTTGATCGCAGCGAAACTGTGCGCACACACTGCCTGGATGCCAATTCAGAACCTCTGCCCCACATTTTTCACATGTGCCTGTTATAGCGCCACCAGGAGGCCGCTTTTTGCAAAACACATTTTCTACAATCCTACAGATTTTGTCCAAACATCACGCAACATCACGGTACACAGTATCTCTACAGTCCTTAAAGAAACGGGTCTTTCAGATTTTTCAGATTCCATCCTGATTGGCTAAGAATGTCTTTGAAAGTTTGCAGGAGTGCTCTGTTTTGAACAAAATACCTCAAATCATAAACACAGCGTGCAATTTTTGTGACATTTTGCACGTACATTCCCACTATGCCGAGGAAGAAATGCCCCTTGAAAATGTTCAAATCAGCCTCATGGTGGCGCTTTAACAGGCCAATTCATGTTTTTACCTACAGATGTGCCACTTCAAAACTTCACACGTTACTGTTCTTTCCCTGAAAGTGGCCTGAAAATGCATTTTTTTCCTCCCTTTTCTGCCCTTAAAATGCACTGTTTTGCCCCTGAAAAGAAGTTGTCACTACACCCCCTCGTTTTTCCCTTCAACAGACATCCATATACATGAGAACAAAAGAATGTGTGTTGAATAAGGTGTCAGACTCAATGGCCCTCATTTATCAACGCAGCGTATAAACCGCCGTATATTTTCCATATATTCGGCCGTACACCAACGTCAAAGTCACATTTATCAACGCATCCTACACAGCTGATCCGAGCTTACACTTGGTCCCAGCGTTGATAAATGTCACGGCTGAAACGAGCGTCATTTAAATAACACGCCCTTTAAAAATTCTCAAAACGCCCCGATTTTACGACATGAAGACGAACCAGAATACGACCAAAGACATGAAAAGCCAATAAGAAATAGTTTAACCCTGATCGCCTCGCCTCGCCACACACGCCCCTCTCTCTCTCTCTCTCTCTCTCTCACACACACACACACACACACACACACCCGCCCAGCTGTGTTTCTCATGTAACCCGTACCGTAGCGGTACAATCACGTAGGCTTGAAGCCTACATGAATGACATATGATACCAATCAATCACATCGCCATGAATGGAATATGTTTGTATATTAATGTATTTAACCCATACCGAGCAGTGCGTGTTCGAGTTACACTAAAATAAAGCCGTCATGTAGGCTATTCCCATTTCCCAGTGAGACTCGGACCGTCGGACGGGCGAGTCCCGTCCCGCTCCACATTAATGAGAGATAGCCTGGAGAGAACATTAATGAATGAAGGCTGGTACGTGTTGGACCATGCAGGGTTAAATGTCTGATCTCCCGGTGGCCATGAAAATATAACAGCAGCGCTCTAAACTCCCGAGTGCTCTTGCCGAAGCGCTGTATATTTTGAAAATAGCAGATCTACAAGCTCACAACGCGTCGCTGGCTTGTGAGCTTGTAGATATGCTATTTTCAATACAGCCAGATCTACAGTCTTATCTGAATGACTGTTAAAGCAGTTTTTTTAAATTACTTTATAAAATATTATATTTTCACAGGGATTATTTATTAGTGTAGATATACATTTATGAGTGGAGTATGTGTTCAGATGCCTGTCAGACAGTCAAACAATGCTGCTCCGCAGGTCTAGGATGGAATAAACGGGTGCAGCCAACGTCAACAACTGGTCTCGACCAGACGTGAGATCTCAGCGTACCGTAGGATAAAGCCCACGTCAGGATATATTGATAAATGCCGAAAAGTGCGGTGATTACGCCGTACGCCCATTATTTGGTCTACACCGCATTGATAAATGAGGGCCAATATGAGGTGAAAGGTGATTTGACCAGTTGCTCAAATTAATTAGCATCATAAAAGCAGTGATCATCAAAATAATTCAGCATTTTAAATGCCCTTCTTTGTCCCTCTTATTGCCCTGGGAATCCCCTGAAAATTTACTGTCTTGGCGATGGCAGGACATGTGAAGTTTTGAAGTGGCACATCTGTATAACTGCACCGATCTGTGTAAAACTTTGTATGCGCACTCCCTAGAGGCCAAGGAAAAACCTTTGCCCTTTGCCCTCAGATTTTATCAATATTTCATGCACATCGGTACACATGATCTCTATAGTCACATGTGATCAAGACGGATCTGTATCTGTTTGATTTTTCATATTCCATCCGGATTGGCTAAGATTGACATCTAAAGTTTGCAGGAGTGGCCCGTTTTGAACAAAATGCCGCAAATCATAAACGCAGCGCCCGATTGCGGTGAAACTTTGCACGCACATTCACACTACATTGAGGACCAAATGCCACCCTTTCAACATTGCAACACTTTCTATTATAGCCGATTTTTGCAAAACAACGTTCTTTTTTATATTACTCATACAAATGTTGTCCAAACATCACGCAAATCGGTACATATTATCTCTTTAGTCAAGTGATCAAGACGGATCCGTCCGATCTTTCACAATCCAGCGTGATTGGCGAATTCCGAACATTGCTGGCCCAAACTAACCTACCTGACCTGGTGGAGACCTGTGCTCCGAGGAGCACTTTGTCTAGTTTATTTTCTTTCTTGTAGAGGAAAAGCTATCAAAAGAACACAATTGCATCAGTTGAACCCCAACTGCTCTTAAAGCACAGCATGGTGAACAGCAATACCAACCCTTGACAGTCAATTCATTGAATCTGAAAAGTCCTATCTGAATGTAATAAACAATGTTAAACTCACCAATATAGCAGCTGTACGGAAAACTTGGGTTATCCTCTTTGTATCTGTAAAGTTTTGTCTCATAAAAATCCACCGTATACATACCTACTTTCTGTCAATACATTCTGTGCAGGTGATTATTTTTCTAAGTGTTCAAGTTTGGAAGTGCTCGTTTTCAATAACGCAACGTCCTGCTGCCTCCTGCATTAGGTGCAATTTCGAAACAGGTGGTATGCAGGACCGTTCATTGAGTGATTTCCAATGAGCGCTTCCAAATTTGAACACTGAATAATCACCTGTATGGAATTTATTGACAGAAAGTAGGTTATAACATGTCTACGGTGGATTTATGTATATTTATGAAACAAAGACTTGACAGATACGAAGAGGATAACCCAAGCTTTCTGTACAGCTGCAATCTTGGTGAGATTAACGTCATTTAATACAATCAGATAGGACTTTTTGGTTTCAATGAATGGGCTGTCAAGGGTTGGTTTTTGCAACTTAGATACCAAATAGCATTATAGCATCTAAGTTGCTTGCGGCTACCCTAACCTTAGCTACACCAAATCCATGACTAGTCTTAAACATATTACCACCTAATCTTAGTAGGTAATCATCTTTTTGGCATATCCTACTGATCATTCCCTGAAGTTTTTTAATGTCCACTATAATGTGCGCTTGTCTTAACCTGGTCTTAAATGACACTGTAAAGTCAGTTCCAGAGGCTGATTGCTTTTTCTCACTGCTTGAAAAGCTTTGTCTACATGTCAGGAACGTATGTGCAGTTTTGTGCACCAGAAATGGCTGGATGTTGAAAAGGAGATGTATGGAGGCGGACGGCCTAGGGAGTTTCAAAGACTTAGTGACACAAGATGGGCATGTCAAGCATTGGTTTGCAGGAACTTGATGGATCGGTTACTAGCTGTGTTGTTTTTCTTCAAAGCTTAAGCACTGAAACTCAAAGATATAGATCCATTGATGCTCGAGGTTCACAAGCACAAAGCTGCTTTCTAACCTGCTATAGTCACCTTCAGTTGATTTAGCTATGGCAGTTCCCTTCATGAAACATTTCACGAGTACAGGACTGAGGCATTTAGTAATCAACTTTGACACTGGCATGACATAGTAGAGACAGCCAAACAGTGTAATATACCTATTGAGAATGATGAGAAGACAAGATAACAAAAAGTTATCACCAAACCTGGTTAGGTCTTATGACAGATACTCCAGTCTTATGCAAGGATAATGATGACAAAGATACATTCAGACAGACTGATATATATATATATATGACATAATGAGTGAAATGGAAAGACGGTTCTCAAAACTTAACTTTTTAATAATTAAAGCCCCTAAAACCCTAAAAGCAGCACTTTTCTTCAAGATGACCAGGTATTTGGCTTCAGTGAAAAGTATTGCTGAGATCATGAAGCTCTTAAAGTTCCAAGAGAGGTGTTTCATTAGCTCTTCAGGTTTTGAAAAATATCTGTAGCCCATCCAGTCAACAGCACTGTTGCCTGTGAGCAGAGCTTTTCAACTCTGAACTGCAGAACAACCATGGTAGATAGAAGGCTAAGCCATTTATGTGTGCCAAGCATTTTAAAGTTCCAAGAGAGGTGTTTCATTAGCTCTTCAGGTTTTGAAAAATATCTGTAGCCCATCCAGTCAACAGCACTGTTGCCTGTGAGCAGAGCTTTTCAACTCTGAACTGCAGAACAACCATGGTAGATAGAAGGCTAAGCCATTTGTGTGCCAAGCATTGAGTCAAGAAGGATCAAGGCAGGCACATGGATGACTTTATAAAAGTGTTTGAAAGCCAAGAATAGGCCAATTAAACTGTTTTAAATGTATCCTGTGCTATGTTGCAAGAGGCACAGTATCGTTTGTAGTATTTCCCTGTACAGCACTGTATTTCAGGTTTGAAGTTTTGCACACATTTGTGAAGTAAATATTTCCTCTGGGCAGGCTTATTTATTTTGTGGGCTCTATGGCAAGGGAGCACACTCATGTTCTCTGAGTTTTTTTATTATATGTTGTTGGCACATACAGTATACTGTTACTTTGGAGGTATATATCGTTTCTTAAAGGATCATTTCATCCAGCCTATCTTTATATAATTGGTATACTCACTAATGCGCATTATAATATGGTACAATTTCTCTATACAGTATCAGAGGAGGGCTGTGGACAGTTTATGAGCCTGCCTGCCGGTCACTGCACATACTCTTACGGGCTGGGGCGGCACCTGTCATGCGTGTGTATATGTATTTGACCTAATTTGTAAAATACATATTTTAGATGTAAAATATAATATTAAAGGTAGGGTAAGTGATATTTTTTGGTTAAAACAAAAAGTATTTTGTTAAAAGGTTAAAGCACTATATTCTGATAGTAATCATTGCTAGAGTGTTTGTTCAGTAACAGGAGTCTCCCTGTCTCTCCAGCTCTTTAATAAACGGAAAATACATTTTCCAGTAGGTGTCAAAATCTCAGCCAATCAGGAGAAAGTACCCATTTTAAGCTTCATTTTTATAGTGTTCCAGTTCCAATTTTGCATGCTCATTTCTTAGTGTCATCACTTCCAATTTCACTTGTTTAATCTATATCCTGATTGAGTTCTCTATCCTGATTGGATAACATTGTAAATGAAACTGAAACTGAAACGAAAATGTATTTTCTGTTTTATAAAGAGCTGGAGAGGCAAGGAGACTACTTTTACTGAACAAACACTCCATAGCAATGAGTACTATCAGAATATAGAGCTATTTAACACTTATTTTAACCAAAGAAAATCACTTACCCTACCTTTAAATAAATACATAAATAAAACATTTTAACTGGTGCCCAGTGTCCTCAGGGGTCAACTGTTCTGGTTACCTTTTGGTGACCTGGCTTCCATGCGGAAATGTGGGAGGAGAGACACAGCAGGGGGTTTAAAATGAGCAGCGTACTGCAGTTTTGGTGTCAACCCTGAAGCTTCCATCACCAAAGAGGCAGAGTGCACTAGCCTCGCGTAGCCAGACAATATCAAACGACACACTGCTAAAGTGCATGCAATTTTGCAAAGGCAGATTCGTCTGGAACCAGGCTAAGAGTGCACACCTGATGAAGGGAAGGAAAAGAGCATGTTTGATGTTATTTCATCTCATGTTGAAGTAGATCGATTTAAAATCAAAAAATAAAGTTAGCCTCCCTAATTTTGCACATGAACCAGTGGACCTTTTTATTGCACAAAATATATATATATAAATACAAATAAAACGTTCATACCAGGTACAAAAGTATAATGTGACAGGTCTAAATATCACCAACTGCCATGTCACTCAGAGAGCTGGAAGAACCACATGTTTCCACTGCAATGTACTCCAAACCTCTGCAGCAAACTGACATATAAAGCATGAGTGACACTTTCTCTTGTTGAGAAGAAATGCCCGTATCATCCCACCTCAATTTAGGTGGATTTTGCCTTTTGCCTAGTGAGTCTCAACACTCAAAAGGCTTTTATCAAAGTCTTTGTCTGAAGCCACGCTTCTCTCCAGTGAGGCTTTCCATAGAATTGCTTTCATGACAGCAGCTTTGTGGATAATTAGCTGAATGATGTTATTAGGGCCTCTTAGTGCCCGTTGGTCCTGAAGGACTCAGTGAAAGAGCACAGAAATAGAGAGACACCGCCTGGCTTCATGTTGGGGGTGGCAGGGTGTGTGGTGTGGTGTGGTGTGTAGCGGAGGAGAGCTCTCCTCACATCCATTCATCTTGCCCACAACACAGAGGCTTTTTCCTGCTCATTAGAGCCGTACTTACACACTAATGAGGAAGCAGGAGGGGTGTTGGCCATGGGGTGGAGACACACAGCGGTCATTTTATTTTTGTTTGAAGGTGACCACGGTGTTTAATGGAGGTGCAGCGCTCGCCGCATGTGATCCGTCTCCCCCGAGTTGTTAAGCTCACTCGCCTTGTCGTTTTGTCTCTTTAAACTTGTTGTCTCCTTGTCTTTGGCTCCGTCTCAACCACGCTCTCTCTCTCACGACACGTCTCACTCTCTGCCCACTTCCCGCTTTCTTTCTGCCATCTATTCACTCATTCAGACTCTCTCTCTCTCTCTCTCTCTCTGTCTCTGTCTCTGTCTCCTTCACCACAGCTGAGGCACATGTGTGAGCGCTCTTCCTATCGTGAATAATGTGCATCAACAGCAGAGGTCGAACGGAATGGGTTTCTGGAGATAATGACTGGAGTGATGGTACCTGGGCACCAACCAGATTGTGGTGCGTCTGAGCCTGTCATAAAGCGACAGGGGAGGACAGTCCTGGATTGCTCACTGTGTCCTTATGAATGTCAGAAGAGGCAATGTCAAAACAGTCCTGCTTTTCATCTCACAAACACCCGCAACCCCACCACCTTCTCCAGCTCGCTCATTCTCCACCCCTCTCCCATCTATCCCTAGCAATCCCTTTGTCATTTTCTTCCTCACCCAAGCAGAAATAAACCTTGCAGTTCATCCATGGGTCACGCATCTATATACAGCATTTACAAGCTCAACGAGCGTCTGACTTGACGGCCATATCGGACAGCCCCGGTGTCATCATCTGACGCTGCGTGCCAATCCAAAGCTAATGTTTATTGCATCTGTCTTCTTGTCATTGAACGACTTTGATGCCTCTCTCCCGCGCAACAAAGTCATACGCCCCCACCCCAGCCCCCTCTGCACGACACACACACACTCCTCATTCCCCCTGGTTTATGACCCTGGTGACTGTTTTCCTTTTTGCCCGCCTACTGCAACATGTTTAAAAGCTTCGCAGTGTCAGCGTCAAGGAGGAACGGGGGCATATTGCTCTTCATCTTTCCTCCTCCTCACCACTGCTCTAAACACAGAGATTCAGCTCAAATTGCATCGTACTAAAAGTCAGTGAGGCGTCGTCGCATTATTATGGGCCTGAAAAATTGATAGCTCGCAAAATAATCTATCACACAACCCCATGAGTCAGGGTGTTGTTTGTAGCCGCTAAACAACATTAAATTGATATTTGGGACATGGGATGTGGCCTGTCATTGGGAGGTGGTTGGGGACATGGTTGTATAATAATTGGATGAAATATCAAGTGGCTACAGGGAATGAGAAGGGGCTTCGAAAATTGATGTCATTTTTTATTCACAGGGCTGTGTGTGAACTGTGATTTTGGAGACAAGTGGAAATACTTTGACAAGAAAAAAAAACAACAACATCAGGATCAAGAACAAAGGCAATTGTATGACAGGGTTTCTTGTGTTTTGAAGCAATGCAACTGTCACTATGTGCAGACAGCTCCCACTGAGGCTCTCTGCACTGCATGATGCTCTGGGGCTTCCTAGTCAGTATGTGGATAGAATATGCATGGTTTGTGTTGGTAAGAGGATATAAATCTGAGATTTTAGAGAAATATAGGTCTTGCTCTTTATGCAGAGCACGAGTGGTCGAGGTTCCGGGGCTTGATGGACACGGTTGACTTCGAGAGTGCCAAACATGTGTAATTTGAGATGCGAGAATCTTTTTAAACCTCCAGGTCACACTGATTTGTTTGAATCAGCCTCTACAGGCTCTCACCTCCTTCTCTAAAGGCCTTTCCTATGTGAGGTCTATTGTTTGCTTGAACCAGCTTCCGTAGCCTCTTTTATTGTCCACACACTGCCCCAGGTGTTGGAGGCCTTGCAGATGTGGAGGCTCTCTCCGAGCAGATGTTCACACCTGATTGCTGCAGACTCCCTTGACTATGGCCCAGGGCCCCAGTCGGGGGTACTAGCTGACCTTCTGGAGAGGTTCAGAGCAGCCTTATTTCAGGCTACCTTTCCGTCAGTGGGAGGCTTGGACAAACGCGCATCCCTCAGAGAAACTGCTGCCGTTTGTCCTCCACTGATACTCACCCGCTACTCCCTTATGCCCCCTGCACCAATTGTGAGCTAAGCAAGCTGGTGGGCTCATGGCCAAAACAAGCACACTGACTGTAAACACTGAGATTTGTGCTAAATAAACATAATGGTGGACACGGATGTACATGTGCACATGTGTATGCTGTATAGACACAGTCATATGACCACACATGCACATGTGAGTACAGATGTGCATGCACAAGCATATACACACTGATGCATGCACAGACGCTATGCTACATTTACATTCATGCATACAGTAATATGCTGTGCATAAATCAGTAACCACAACAAAGTTCACAACCGCCTTGTGTCCACTGTCCATGAATTAATAACAAGCCAATATTTTGCGGCTTGTACTTGCATGAGTGAGTGAAAAAATAAACACTTGTGAATCCTGAATCTTGAACTAAGCTTGAACAAAAAAATGTACACTAAATTTTATACAAAGTGCCTAGTTCCTGAGCTCTGTGGCTTTGCTGTCATCCACTTATACCACATTTTGTTTACCTATTGAAGGGTATAATAGGGGAGCGATTTTACAGCAATTCAATACATCTAATTAAAGGTAAGATGGACAATGAATAGTCGGTACTTGAGATGTTTTGTTTTGTTTATTCGTAAAGAAAAACAGGAGGATAACACAATAAAGTCCAGGACTTATTTCCATTGTGGTCCTCATACACACAATACATGTCCGAATACATAAGCGACAGTCATGTACATTAAATAAACACATTTTCGATGCTGTTGCATTGTGTCCAGAGCGCAGTGCCTGTCTATCACACTGGTTAGTGATGGGCCAATGCTATGCTGGAACTGTGGAACACCTAAGTCAGGATGCAAAGAAGCTGTGATTATGACCTTGCTTGCAATACAAAAAAAAAAAACATTCATTTGGTTCCATGCAGTCTCTGATTTTTTTACAGGTGAAGTGACTGTATTTTCTTGTTTGTTTTTTGGCAGATGTGTTTGAAACAAATTAAATTATGTTTTGATGTGCGAAGTAGAGAAAATAGATAAATAATTGCCTGCACAAACACACAACAGTTGGGAGAGTAAGCAGCAAAAAGTAGCCAAGCGTTTAGCAGCCACTATCTGTGTGACACATGTACCTGTCTTCTGCAGCTGAAATCCCCTCATCACACTCGCTACACACTATTATTGGCTTCTCACAGGCGTGAAAGGAGCTGTCAGAAAGAATATTGTCTTTTTAAGTTGTTGTAAAGAAAACTTTTAAGCCGCTTTTATTGACCAGTTTACTGCCCCACTCCCCAAAGTATGGGACATAATAAGAATTGAGCGGTTTGAGCTGTCCATATTGTGACAATTTTCATTTTTACCGTGCCATTACGCAATTATTGTGTTCCCAGTTTATTCTCAGGCTTTTCACATTTTTCTTTCATACTGCAACATTATTATAACCTCTGTCAATATTTCAGTTTGAAACATTTGTTTGAATTGGCAAAACAGGTCTGACAACAGAATGTGCTTTCTCAGTCTTTGCCACTGCTGATGACCATGCTGTAGAACTCACATTGGTAATTGGTTCTGCACAGTTAAACTGTATTAGCCTGAAAATAATCAAACTGTGTACAACAACATGCACGTTTCTTAAGAATAGACTTCAGGGCAAACTGATCGGTGGCGCAAAGGTTTTCTTTCCCATGGTCAATGCATGCATTTAATTGCTTGTCAGTACAATACTTTATTGGCACTCTTTTCTGCATAGAGGTCTAGCTTTCAACGTCAAATCAATATTATTTATTGGCATACAGTAGCAGTACAGACTCGGCATGCAACAGACTCTGTTCAAGTCGTGTCATGATAGAGGATGCTTAATGATGATACTATATTGTGTGAGATATGATGTCATACAGTACCATACGGTCTTTTGAGCACCGTTGATTACTTAGTAGGCACCTGTTTCCTCATTTTTTTCGTGCAGCGATAGAGGGATATATTGCAGCTTGTACAACAGCATTGTACCAGACATGGATTGCATTACAAGACCCAACCTTTTCAGCCTTAGCTGTGCATTTTCCAGTGTTCAAGAGTGAGTTCCCTGGAGAGATAAAAACTGTCATTATGCAGTTCTGCGGCAATCAACACAATAGCCTCATTAATTAATTAAAATTATGTCCCAGCTTAATTTGAAAACAATGATTGAAGTATCCCTGAATCATTATTAGTTAGGTTATGATGATGATTTATTTTTAATTGGGATTGATTGGCCTAGTGGTGCCACCTGTGGTGGCAAACTTTGCACGCACATTCACACTATGTTGAGGAACAAATGCCACCCTTTTAACATTTGCCTGTTATAGCCCCACGCCAATTTAGCAAAACACATTTTTTGAACAAAATGCCTCAAATCATGAATGCAGTGTCCGATTGCCGTGCAAGGCCTAAGACGAAATGGCACCCTTTTCACAATGCCCTATTATAGCGCCAACAGGAGGCCACAATAACCTACCTGACCTGGCGGAGACCTGTGCTCCGAGGGGCACTTTTTCTAGTTTTATGATTATTTTATTTTGTCAGACAAATTCTATTTCTCTGAGTCCCTCCAAAATATGTAGATGTTCTGTCACTTAATTAATTTCAGCATCAGTGAATGCAGATTGTATTGAGGGCTCCAAATTCTACCAGTCCACTGCACCTTCTAAGCTCTGCTTCAAATTGTGTGTGTCATTAGCTGCTGCCTTATCAGAAGTTAATTTCATTTTTTGTGCACAAATTGGGTTAGTTTTCTTTACTGCTCCTTTGATGTATGTAAATCTGGGCCTGATATTTACCACTTCAGGTGGTGGGGAATTGAACTGAGTAAGATCCACGTGGCTCAAAAAGTCTAGTTTTGCATTAATATAATATTGTCTTGGGGTGTGTGTTTTTGTCTGAAGATTATGCCTTGCACTTAACCCAGCATCCACTGTTGATGTGATACTGTATAACTTACAGCTAAAATGTCCATCTAATGTAATCATACAGCGAAGAAGGTGTATGTTTTATGGACTCTGTAGAACTTCTTAGTTTGCCATTTTCGTCCTATATATTTCTGCTTATCTTTCATTCAATTGAGGTTTTGTAAAACTTTTGCTCAGTATTGCTCTCTAAAATATACCATAGTATATATACAGTCACATGACTGAGTTCTTGCAAAACCCAGGGAATATAAGAAAGTGAATACTTGTATGTAGAGGATATATATGAATTTAATTTAGTTGTGCAAGCTGCCCAGTTCACCAGATGTGCACATGAAATAAAGCATTACAGGGAGACACACTATGCGTCTTCTTTGATCTTGCTAACCTGACAGATGTGATTCACTCATGCCTGTTTACAGCCATGCATTAATTTCCCCTCCCCTCCCTAACACAGTTTAGCCCAATTAACACAGTGGCTCTTTTACTAACAGTGTGAGGCAGAGATGTACGTGTGTCAGGGCTGCAGTTGACTGCGGCCAAGTGCCGAAGAAGATCCAAAGTGGAGGGCCAGCCTTGAATACCAATGCCTCCGCCACTTCCCCTCACTTGAGTCAACCAGTTGCAGGGATAGCACTCTTTCTCTCAGATACTTACTGTCTCTCTCTCTTTCTCTGTCTTTACCTCTCTTCCCATTCTCTCTATACTCTAATCTTTTTCAGTCATTCCCTGTGCTGCCATGTATTTTTTTCATAACAGGATTGGGAGAGAAGGAGACCGAAAAAGGACATTAAGGCGTACAGTAGTGGTTGCTTAGTGAAATTACTGAGGGAGATAATGGAAGCTGGGAGATTGGATGTATGACGGGTACTTGTGGCAAAAACTACTGAAAGCTTTAGCTGAGACTTGAACAATAGGCTATAAGATTATAGGGCCTGGTATTGTTCCATAACTTTCGATACTGGTACCAATACCCTGACTTCGATACCAGTTCCTGATTTATTTATTTTTTATACTAATCTATCTATACATACACTAAATCTCTGTGTGAGGGAGTGATGTGCTGAGTGAGAAGTTGGTCGGACATGGCTGTCCAACATCGATAAATCTGAAAATCCCCTTATAGTACCCTCAATATGAGACCTGGACTCCCTATTTGGGCATAACTCCATATGTGGGCATAAATGGGACACAAACAGACAGATACAGATATCTCTATATATGGAAATAAAAGGGACACACAGATGGGCACAACGGGTACTCTGACAACGGGTATTTGTCCAGTAAGCATTGGCCTTGTTGTTTTTAAAATCCATTAAAAAAACTTACATTACCCATTAGCCTACAGCACATTATACATTATACATTTAACATGAACTATTAACTGTTTGTCAATTTCAATTGAAGAAAACATCAATCAGCATGACAGGATTAACAAACATCTGCTGACTTTCTGCTTCACTGGCAAACATTGCAGTGACTTCGTTAAAAATGTATTGCCTGTTTTAAACCTTTTTTCAACTAAACGTCAAATTTTACATCTAACTTATTAATAATTTCATACAGAATAAAGTACTGAGAGAAGCCCAAATTAAATGGAAATGTTATTTTTTGCTGCAGTGCTGCTCTCTCCACTCTTACATAGGAACTGTTGTTTAAGACCGTTGAAGCACGGCCCTTAATTGTGGTCGCACCTACAGTAGAGTAGACAGGCTGGACAAGTATTTGAGAACTCATGTCCCAAAGTTTTCATAAACTAATTACCCCTGTGAACTCATGTGCCGAAGTTTTAATAAACTAATTACCCTGTTGGGTAGAAATTATAAATAATGTGCTCTTTTAACATCCACCATGGATGTATTAAAAGCATGCTCGCCAACCCAGCCACAGAGCTCCCCCTCTCCTTTTGCAAACATGAGCGATGTAAAATTAAACTGACCATAAGGCATATAGACATTTTATACACAACAAGTATTTATTTAATTATCTTATCTGTTGGGGAAGTTGATGTGTTGATGTGTATATATATATATATATATATATATATATATATATATATATATATATATATATATATATATATATATATATATATATATATATATATATATATATATATATATATATATAAAATCTTTTTTTTATTATAATTTTTTATGATCAAATTGTAAAGTAACCCTACCGAATTAAAGAAACAAAAACCCGAAATAAAAGGAAAAAAGCCAGAAAAAAAACGAAAATGTTCCGACTTTTAGAACTTCTCACTGAATTAAAGCGGCACTATGTAACTTTTTTTATGAATAAAATATAATTTTGTCCAATCTGTAGAGTGTGTTGATACAATAATATTAGGATGGTTGTATTTGTCTCCCTGCTCTTCTATTGAGACATTTAGATCATGTCAAAGGTCATGTCTCACCTAGACACAGGATCTGACACGAATTTTGACTTGATGGTCAATATTAAATATATCCCCTGAGCAAGCAGGCAGGCTCTAGTAACTCAATGGTAAACATTTCAGCACTTGCATTGAAAACCAGGTTCAATTCCGGGGTAGAAGAGGAAAGTTACATACTGTAGTGCAGCTACAAGTTAACCTTGCTCATGTCGGATAATCAAATAATAGAGAATCGAGAAAATTCTAATTATTCTTTTGATTCGATTAAATCAGTTAGTCTCATTAACAAAATTTACAATGTTGTGCTAAAATAGAGAAAATGGTAATCTACAAGCTCACATTATGTCAGAGAACTGAGGGCAGTGCAAAAAAAGCATACAAAATAATCATGAATTCATCGTAATTGAGGGCAAAAGTTTGAAATAATTGTGGTATGGATATATCCTATCACCCAGCCCAAGCTGCTGGACAGAGTTGCTCTTCTTCACATGGCCCTATACCCGCTGACTAGATAACAGTGGGAGGGGACACAGGACTGGCAGGTTAAATGACAGTGGAATTATATGCGTGTCACCAGAGTTAATGAAGGCTGATGAATGTTCGGTATGACTGTACCTGGGGGGGGACACGACACGTTGAAAGACAATTACACTGGCCTCTGAATAATCAGCCAGAATGTCCTTGGTTCAGTCAAAGCCAGTCAAAACAGCACGGGGGAGGGGAGGGAGGGAGGGGAACGGTTGGGGAGGGGGCTGGCATTGATGTCCATCATAGTACACACCGGATTGAAGAGAGAGGAAAGTCATACATTGCTGGATAACCACAATGGAGCAATTTCACAGTCACTTTTATCATCCGAATGCAGCCCTGGCCATTTCATGTCATAACTTTTCTGCTTGTGTGCACATTTTTTGTGATAATGTTTTACGAGAAAAGATAGAAAATAGGATGCATGTTACTGTTGAAAGTCCATCCACTTGTTTAAGTATTGTGGTAAATGTGTGTACGCATAAACTTTATGTACATAATGGGAAAAACAAGGTCTTTGCAATCTTCACTGAAACGTAACTCTTATTTTGCTCTGATTCATGAGCGGTGCAAAGATGAGGCTGGGTTGCCGACCCACGTACGGCCCACACACTTTGGTCATAGCCACTTGGAGTGGGATCTGAAAAATCTAACTTATACATCTTGATGACATGACCCTAGAGATAATGTGCGTGTGTACCGTCTGTAGGAGTAGTAGCAAAAAATGGCAGAAAATGGAATCTGGCACAAACAGGGCTTATAAGATGCATCATGATCCAAAGAATCCAGGGGGAAAAGATGTTGTTAGATTGTACGATTTACGGTTCAAGAGTTATACTGTTGGCCAAAACGTAGAGTTGTAGCGCCACCATGAGGAGATTTGAAAAAAATGGGATGGAGGTTCCTCCTTGGCTTAGTGGGAATGTGCGTGCAAAGTTTCCCAGCAATCCTTTTAAGCTTCGATGATTTTAAGGCTTTTAAAAATCTATGCTTTGTCTATAGTTTCTACATGGACTGGCTCCTCCTCCAGCTGGGATTGTATCCACAGGAAGAGAGACACTGGATGTGGCACTAGGTCAGACACCAGAGGGGACTGTGAGGTCCATCGTAGGCAGACCACTTTTGAACAGAATGTCCTCTCCATCAAGGGAAGACTACGATGGAATAGCCTCCCAGTCACTCTAAGGGAAAGCCCCACCGTGTGTACTTTCAAAACACAACTAAAACAATGATTCAAAATATCTCAAACATCAGGGACGTCCACAGATAGACTCTAGGTGGTGCTAGAGCACCTGCCCTTTGCCCTCTTGACCAGAAGTGCCCTTTTGAAAAAAGGAAGAAAAAAACATGTTTTTTTTTTTTTTCAGTTTACAGCAGGGGTCTTCAACAGAGTTACTACAGGGGGTCCGCCAAATCTTTATGTGATAGGATTTTTCTTTTTACCATAACCACTCGAAACCTAGCATCCCTTTTCTGAAGAGAACTTTAGCCAAAAATAGCAGAACTACGGTAGATCGGCTATTTTTGGCAAAGAGGTATAGGTGTAGAGGGAAAAAAGAGCAGACCAAGTAAACAAAATAATATAATTTACTTGAGCACCTGCCCCTCAAAATGTCTGTGCACGCCACTGTCAAACATGTGACCATTGATACTTTTAAAATCTTATATGTGTCAAAATAGTTTTAGATGTTCTATTGGCTAGGTATTAGACTATGCAGTAGGTATTTAGGTTGTTAGTTAGGCTCAAATTAGGTATGGCATTTTTTATTATGAATCTGTAGGCAGTTGTATGTTGTTTTCTCTATTTGTCATGTTGTCACTGACAGTGACTCACTGTGGTGTATTTGTGGGACTACGGATGGAAATTAGCTTTTAGCTAAATCCGGCATATTTGCATGCAATCATGTGTATTGATTGTAATGTTTGATCGGTCCAGTAGTGTTTGTAGCATGTCGTGCAAAACGGGCCCCTCCAGGAAACTTTGAAAGCTAATCGTAGTCAATTGGAATAGAATCGGAAAAGTCTGACAAGATACATCTTGATGACATAACTACAGGTACCAATGTGGGTGAGGTTTGGACTAAATCGGTAGAAGTAGTAGCAAAAACTGTGTTTTGCAAAGAAGAAGAGTAACATGCCGGAAAGCTTGTCAGGTAGAAACGGGCATGGCTTATTTTGGGAGTTCTGTAATAATCCATGAAATCCAAGGGAAAAACAATTTGTGTTATAGGCCAAAACGTGAATCGGCCTGTTATAGCGTCACCATGAAGCCAATTTGAAAAATGTAGGTTGGGATTTCCTCCTTGGCCTAGTGGGGATGTGCGTACAAGTTTCACGGCAATCGGACTCTCATGATTTGAGGCATTTTGTTCAAAACGAGCCACTCCTGCAAACTTTGGAAGCCAATCTTAGCCAATCAGGATGGATGATCACATGACTATAGAGATAGTGTGCAGTGATTTGCATGATGTTTGGACAAAATCTGTACAAAAATGAGTTGCAAAAATCGGCCGCCTGGTGGCACTATAACAGGCTGATGTGAAAGATTTGGGGCAGAGGTTCTGCTCTGGCCCCCACGGAGTGTGTGTGCACAGTTAAGCGATTGCAGCCGCATCGGCACAGTACTGACACCCACAGTCGGTGCTGAAATAAGCTAAATAAACAATTTAAACAGTTGTTTCAAACCGTCGCTTATCGGACTATATTGCAAACATCTGTTTGCTTACTGGACTACCTTTTTGGATACGATGTGCGAGAAAAAGGTATTCATCAGGGACTTTCACCGGACCCGACCTCCGCCGCCAGCCCACCTCATCTCGGAGCTAATAGTGGAGAATGAGGTTCCAAACTGAGCTACATGCACAGCAGCCATATTGGAAATAAATTGGGCGTCTGTCCCTTAAAAGGTGTTACCAATGATACTAATGAAGGCTCTGTTCCATTCTGATCAAACAGAGTTAGGGTGCTGATAATGTGCACGTGGGCTCACATGAAACACTCTGCTACACCAGTGGGTCTCAAATTGGGGGTGTGTAACTCTGAGTGCACAAATGGAACCAATTACCCGTAACTCTCTCAGAGTTATGGAGGTCCTTGAAATTAAAAAGTTTGAGCACGTTTGAGAACCACTGTGCTACACTAAATCGAACAGAGCCTTCATTCGTATCATTGGTAACATGATAGGAAGTAAGGAAGAGGCCCAATTTCTTTTAAATATGGCTGCTGTGCATAGAGCCCATTTGAGACTGACAAAAATCCTCCCAGCCCATAAATTTACATAACAGTGCTCTCCCTTTGTTTGTGTGTGGATTAGGGCCTGACCAGCCAGTAATCCAGGATCTACATGTGCTGCAGATCATGTAAAAATGTGCTATTTTGAAACATGCTGCATTATGAAAAAAAGACTGCAGACAATATAACAATTGTCAACCATGTCACGCAAAGCTGTGTGTCACAGATTTTGACTGATTAATACGCAATTTGCATTTCCCAGTCAAAACAAAGTTGGCTAATAGGCTTGCAGCCAAAAGTACGATGACAAGATTTATATAGGCCTATATGGCTGATTTATTTGCTATTATTTTCACCGAATATTGTCTATCTCCTGTAACCGCATCTTTCAAAATCCTTCCTCTCACTATGTGACCTCATGGGTTTCCTGCAGTGCACCTGCAACCTAAAGCCAGAAATTGTCAAGGTCACAGCAGGACTACACTATTACAGAGAGAGTGAGGCTCTGAAGCCTTTATAACCTAATCTGTCGGTGTGCGACATTGTCATATGAAAAAATGTAAGTTAGACGTAAAGCTAAAATAAGTAATACTATTGATAATAACCTTGAATGAAATGACCCTCTGCAATGTTGATCTTTTGAAAAGCACTGATGATCACAAAAACTTTGAGCAGAGCCGTCTATTGCTCTATAAATCAGCCTCATTGATTATTTTTTGACGGTCCGTCAAACAGCACAAACCCTCGTACAAGGGCTGAGTTGCTAAAGTGAAAGTAGTGAGAAAATTATACTGTAGCTTGTTGAATAAAAAATAATAATCCAGCAAATCTCTTAGTTGCACCAACATTATTGTTCTTGTGAAGCAATTTTTTCAAGATTGCTATTTCCATTTGGCCAAAGAAAATAGAGCTATACCATTATTAGACTGTCTTGTTTTGAGGTCCACTTGTCCATAATCCAAATCGCTTATTGCGGCTTTAATCCTCTTTAATTTGTTTCAGTTCGGGTTTTGGAATACAAGCCTGCCTCCCTAATCAGAGTTCATATAAGAACACAGGCTGGGACAGCTGGCTCCTCTTCTGGGTGTATTTTTAATACAGGTCCGCTCAACAGTCCCCCGTCCCCTTCACATGCACGCACGCACGCACACACGTACATGTGCACGCACACACTGTACGCACACCAAGCCTCTTTCTCACCCACCCTTGCAATGAATAACGCTGGTGCCAAGCTTAGTAGTTACTTTATGGGGATTTTTAAGAGAACAGGAATACAATTCCACACACAGTACAAAAGCCTCCTACAGTAGTGCGTGTGCCTGTGTAGGAGAAATAGAAAATGAGAGTGGTAAGCATTGACTTTTCTTTCCCTCTGTACTGTCATGTGGCCCAGCCCTTCGTCACAAAACAAACCTGATAATTGGGTTTGAGTGTGTCCCTTTTCTCCTTCGCTTGATGGTAAAGGTTGAGTTATCTAACAGGGATGCTGCCTCACCAGCATGCCTGTGTACCTTGATAGAGGTGATTTGTATCAATGAATCGTAGAAGCTGCTTTTGCCTCGCTGCCATTCATTTTCTTCTGCTGCCTCAATGTGGGTGAGAAAGAGACATAATTCTATTGAAGTGATGGCGCACATCTTGAGGGACGGAGGGGGTTTAAAAGCTGCTGAAACAAAGCATGCAGGCAGAAGGTTGGCAATGCGGGCATGGGGCCCTGGCAGTCTTTTAATCCTTGCCACCGTGCTGATAAATCGGCGCGCCTCATACATTTTGACCCTCTCCTCGATCCCCTCTCCCTGCACCAGTTTGCCTGGCCCTTGAGTGCTGAACAAATTCCACTCCACTCGCCCTTTGATGCGATATCCAATAGCGGATTAGGCCCCCCATTGCTCTGCAGCCAGATTGGTGAAGGTGAGGAGGTGCTGGGCTAACAGGTGGATTGGTCTACTGTCAGCACCCAGCCGAGACTAAGAGAGGAATCAATTCACAGGGGAGAACACAGTCACTTAAAAAACACAGTTTGGGTTTTATCGTTGCTACTCAACAGCATGAAGCTCGGCTCCTCTACCCCTTGCTTGACTGAATATGGCCCAATGCATGCTGGGATCTTGTACCATGACACTATGACCACTTGGACAATGCTACAAACACTCTCTCACACACACACACACACACACACACACACACACACACACACACACACACACACACACACACACACACACACACACACACACACACACACACACACACACACACACACACACACACACAATGCCTCTTGTGCTATGAGTTAGGCGTTATAACTGGGGGGTATTGATCATAACTGCAGTTTTTATTGTAGTGTGGGATTCAGAGGAATGCACCACGAGCTACAAGAATTGGATATCACAAAGAGCAGAGTGATGCTTCTTCTGAGAGGCACTTAACCAAAAGTGGTGCAATTTGTTCTGTGGGTTTAGTCTCTGCCTCTCTCTTTCACTCTCTCTCTCTCTCTCACTCACACACACACACACACACACACACACACACACACACACACACACACACACACACACACACACACACACACACACACACACACACACACACACACACACACACACACACACACACACACACACACACACACACACACACGTATAAACATGTCTTTCCTGCGCTCTCTTTAACACACTCCCTTTCCTTTTCCCTGGCTTTTTCTCAGTTGCCCCCCTTCCTGTGACAAATCTTTCCAAATTGATCCTAGTGCCCCTGAGCTGTATATCCTGATTGTGTAGGCGACTAGGCGTAGATAGGAGATTATGTGCTCCGGTTTGTCATTGCATCATGCACAACATGTCCCTTCTGTGCCTAAATGAAGTTGCAAAGAGGCTATTGACGAAAGAGGTTGGCTCTCATTGTTGTGCTTTATGCCATTGTCTCAGTAGGAGAGAGAGTAATATGCTGCGCTGTTAGCAAAAAAGACGAGGATACTAACTCCGGGGAGGCTCTTTTTGAAGGCCACTGGAGTTAATAGAAATGCATTATACAACAAAAAAGAGATGAGCTGCACACACTGCCACCACAACCCAGTTGGTTGTGTTTGTCAGCCAAACTCGATAAACTCAACAGCTGATCTCTTCATCAAGGTCACTTTGCCGATTTCTTTTTTCTTCTTTCTTCTCTTTTTGTCGATGTGGTTCTGGAGGAGGCTTGCCATGTACAAGAGGGTCGGTGTGTAGCTGTCTGTGTCTGTTTGTCCAGAGATAATCTCACGAACCGCTGGACTGACCAGCACCAAATTTCTTCTGCACACAGTCATTAGGCTAACTTAGTACCTCCACTTTTTTATATACTTGAAATATGTAGCTGTCATAGATAATTACGTGATAGACAACTGATGTCACAGGCTGGTCACATGAAGTCCGAGCTCCACACATTTATTTGATATTTTCCCATCAAGAGAAAGCCTCACCAGAAACATGATTTGTGTAACACAAAACAAAAACAGTAAACGTGTCCTGTGGTTCAGCCTCTGTGTTTGTGACAAGTGCAGTGCTGTTGAGTAGAAGTGTTACACAGGGGGGAAGAAGAACAGCTCACCAGTCCAAAGACTGCAAACAGACAGTGAAACGGGGCCGACACCACATCCACAAAATGGCCTTCTCGTAACAGCAGCAATCCCACTTTGATAAATTGACTCTGCAGTTTATGCTCCCTGTATGCTGCACGCGTTCCTCAAATCTACCCGTTTGACATTCAGAATGGCCATTTCTCCACACTGCCCCCGTCTCGTCCCTCGTTTCCTGCCATTGCGCATGACCTGTGGTGATGCAGGGGTCTGCAGATTGAATGCACAAACAGTGATTGATATCCTAGTGAGTCGCTGTCTCTGGGTTACCGGGACAACTTGCTCCCTTGGTAACAGCATCATGACTTCTTTTAGGGCTGTATTTATCTGCCGCATAGGTCCTGTTCACCTTATTAAAATCAAATTGTAATATCCATTTATGGGGATCTGTGGTATTTCAGCCCTCTGGCTCTATTTTTTTTTTTCAAGAAAATGCCACTTTATCTGATGGTGCTACTGTATATTCATCAGGAGTATCATATTGTGATGTAATTTTATACTACACAATTGACTATTGAATAAAATGTAAACCCCAGAAGTGCACTGAGGGATAAGCAGACTTGATGTGTGTACCTGGATGGATGGAGAGTCCTTTCCTTTTTGCCTTTCAACGTCCGGTGTACTCAGAGCACACCAACTTTGTTTTATAGACATTTCTCATGGACACTTACGCACAGATACAAATGATGATGGATTTCCTATAGGCGGTCGTTTGATCCGATGTCTGCATAGGAGGTCTGCACACCAGTCATTTTGCGAATGTCTGTGTACTCGTTTATTTGGCGAATATGAATTGAGTTCATAAAGCAGTCTGTTTGAGGTGCTGTAGATTTGTTGTTGGTGACTCTGCACCTCCTGCACAAGGACATCAGTTTACTCTTGGGAGAAATTACATTTCAGAAGCTTTTCTTCCATGACACTGTGAAAATTACCAGTATGCCCTTGCACTATAAGCACAGTGCACTGCTCTTAAAGATAATGAAAAACGATCATTTGATTTGTCATAATTGAAAACCTGCAAAACATCCACTTATAATGTATTCAGCCTCAACCAACCCACCTTGCCACTTTGCCGCAGGTATTCCACAATACTCCTGTGTGGAAAATACCAAACATCTGTCGCCACGCCCCACCCGTCACGCTGTTGCCTGCACTTTGCACTGGTTCACCTGTTTCCCCAAAATAGGGCCTGCTATGTGCTTTACTTTCTACCTGCTTGACCATGGAATGATTGTTAAACCGTGGGCTGCGTTGTTGTAGCTCAAGACACAGCAATACTTTTTGCATCAATAACCTCACAAATTGTGGTGACCTAGCTGTTGCTGAATAAAAAGGCCTTCTTCCAAAATAGTCATTATGCTGAATAGGATTCCACTTCGTCTGAGCTAGCCTATGTAAACAACACATTGCTACTAAACATATCTGTCAGACTTTTTTTTATTGATGACGTTGCCAAACCAATTGTTTCAGCCTACAAACACCACTCTAGTTACTAGGCACACAATATGTCAAATAAATTCAAGCTCTCTCGATAGCACAATATATCCTTAACGAGGAAAATAATGAGTGCAAAATCTCTTTAAGATGCCAATTATTTTAAATCATGTTTTTTAAATGTATACGGTACCTGTCACTTTCCTCATGGTGTTGGAGACAAAAGAAAGCATACCAGTGTTCCTGCCAAGTTGTGTTCTATGTCCATATTGTTATCCTTTTCCCCCCCATTTCCATCCAATGTACAAACATTGCCTTGAGAAGTGTACCACCGATCAGTCTGCATGATCAAAATGTGTTTTTATACCGTCAATGTTTGATTTCCCCAGACTCCCGTGTTTTTAAGGCAACCTATTTCTTTTCCCTTGCCTTCATAGAGACCAGAAATAGAAATAAATACACGTGGTGTAGGAAAACATTCACACTGATTGCGTTGGGTCTTCCACTTTGCTGTTGATGCATGCCAAGTCTCTAGAGGGAAGCACACAAGCTAATGGCACATTTGTCCCTGCACATGCAACAGCGATTCCACTTGAGACAAAAAGGCTAATAGTGCATTTGTCTCTTCACACACATATGATTCCTGTCGGTGTAATCCGAACTAGACCCTGTTGCCTGCATCAGCTTCCCCACTCTGGTGACAGTGATGATAGAGGTTTGTGACTCTCCCGTGCTCTAGGGGTTACCTGCACGCCATACCGGCGGTCATTCAAGGCTGTTCCCTGTGGGTATAGTCTCAAGCCTAATGTCCCTGTTGATGGACGGAAGCCTTGCACCTGGCAAAAGAAAAAAAAGATTCCAGAAACTACATTGTACAGTCATGACTCATCTTATGTCCCCGGTGACTTTTGCACATTATATCAGTGGTCACTGAATGCTCTTCTCGTCTTGAAGCCTTATCTCATCATTCATGATGGACAAAACTTGTATCTCCAGAGAGGGAGATTCTCTAGAGAAACGCTGGAATTAGGGACTGTTATTTCCTCAGAGATGGTCCTGCATATATATTTTTCAATTATACGTACAGTGGGTTTTTCATAAGTTTCTAATGAAAGCAGGGAAAGGCAAGGGACTCAGGGAGCCTGGAGGATCTGTGACTTCATCAGCGTGTACCAGTGAGCCAGTGGCCATACACATCTGGCTTACCCCACTGGTGCCGACTGAGGTCAACACATTGAAAGAATTGAACTAATTAATGCTGCACATACAATTGAAAGAAGTCTTTTGTGTATTTCCTGATTGGCACCAGTGTGTCTTGGAGGACATCCCCAATCTGATGTAAATAGTAATCAACTGTTATCTGTCAAAAGTTTTTCAGTCTGTACCAATCTTTTTGTTTTTGTTTTGTTTGCCTGACAATTCGTTTTTCCGCTTTCCTTTTCTCTTCATGCCAATTCATCATGTATTCTAGTCCTTTGTCATCACACCACTAATAGTTGGTCCTATAGGCATAGCACAGACAATCACAAACACCTCTTATTTTCACCTGACAGTGAGGAGTTTCAGTGGGAAGACGAAACGCAAGCTGCTTTCCAATATGCTATTCCTCCTTGTTGTTCAACACCCCACTGAATAGGCACCATGACCAACCTGTAAGAGGGAAAGTCTCCCCATCTGACTTCCCTCCTGTGAACATGGCCAATTGTGTTCATATGGACGCCCGGCCAAGCCGGAGGCACTGTGGGGGATTCAAACCTCTACTCTCCAGAGTTGCTTTGTTAATTTGCTCAACTGACTATAATTTCCATGGACAAATCAATGTCTGACTGTCCTTCACGTATCTCCAGGGCCGTTCATTCGTTCAACTTTATACTTGGCATTACAGCTGAAGATCAGTGTTGTGTGATGTGAGTCGATCAGATGAGCGGTTCTCCAGAACCAGCCGCTCCGAACGGGCATGTGTTCCGAACGGGGCATGTGTTCCGAACGGCACATGGGTGAAAAAAAAAGATGCGCTGACTGATGCTTCTTCTGAGAGTTGCTTAACCAAATCGCTCTCTCGCTCTCTCTCTCTCTCTCTCTCTCTCTCTCTCTCTCTCTCTCTCTCTCTCTCTCTCTCTCTCTCTCTCTCTCTCTCTCCATTGTGATTAGAATATTAATACTGACTTTCATATAGCAAGTACAATATGTAGTCAGTAAGCAATAAAATAGTTTAAGTTAGTTTCCGTTGTAGAAAAGCAATATGTAGTGCAAGAGAACTTAATTAAATATCCAAGGCACACTGTTCTATTGAAAAATGTAAAAGCCTTTATTTTTAATAGAACTCAATAGATCAATGTGACATTAAAACAGATGCACACATTATTAAACACATAACAAATAGACCATATTATTACAAAGTACATGTGAAAATAGAAGAAAGAAAAAGGGGGTATAACCAGTAAAATGCAAAACAAAAAAAACAACGTATCACAAACGGAAAAAAATATTGTTGTTGTTTTTTTGGCAGTATATCGATTATTTATCGCGGCAGAAAGTATTGCGATATAGTCCCACCACTAATATATACGTACATCTTCTCTGTTTCACTCTATATCGCATGAGATACTTTCATTGGCCCAAGCATTCAATACTGCAGAATGCTTCGCTGTAGCTTCACGAAATAGCTCAGATTCCTTTCGTTGAAGGTTTCTCGTTCAGCCAGGACACGGGCAACAGCTGCCTGCACCTTTGGCTCTTGTCATTATATTTCTTTTACTGTGTACTCTGGCTCATTCTGTAGATGCATGGTAGCACAGTATTTCCAGGCACAAACCTTCGGAGCTTTGTGCTTGTACGTGCGGCATACAAATGACTGCAGGTCTTTCACCTCTTGTTTCTTGAACATTTGGGCGCCTGAGACTGTCTTCTGCTTGGACTTCAAATTTTTATTTAGTTTTGTTTAGATTCACACAGAAACTTAGTTTTGCTCATTGTCCTGGAGGAAAGAGACTTTCACACCTACAGTATAGTACAGTAGGTTGCCAACATCCTGCAACAACTATGGCTGTTAAAGAGGGTGTGTGGCTTTCAGATTTGAAACAAAACATCTAATTACTTTTCTTTGTGTCTTATTTTTTTCCATAGGCCTATCTGAATGCAGTTTTGGACGATCTGAATGAAGTTTATTAAGTGGTTGGGAAAGGTTGCAGAAAGAGGAGCATATTATAGGCTAATACTGGAGAAATGTAATTTGAAATCTTTATACAGATTAGCATTTTGATTGGTGTGCCTGTTCTACATTAATCAAAGATAGTTATTGGCCTTGTGAGTTTGTATTACATACATTGTCATCGTCACTTTTCAGGAAATAGAAGATGGTTCAATATTTATAAAACCTACAAGCAGAATTAGCCACTTTCAACCTACTGTCCTTATTTTGGACATGTTATTATAGGTGAAAATGTTGTAAAACTTTCCAAAAATGTGATGTTTTTTCCTTTTTATAGCCGAAAATAGCCGATCTACAAGATCACAATGTGTTGCATCGTGACACATTGTGAGCTTGTAGATTAGTTATTTCTGCTACTTTCTTTGTCATTTGACAAAGTATACAATAGGGCATTCATTTATGAGAAAACATAAAAAGATAGATATGGCGAAAGTTTCTGCTCGACAATATTATATCTGGTGGTTTACCGACCGTACTAAATCATTTCATTCACATGGACTATGATCACACAGCCAAATCTGATCTGTTATAGTGCAAACCAGTGACACATCTTGTTTTCTGTAAACTTGCCATATTGCTACATTATGTTATTTGTATTATATTTTTTTACAAATCTCTTCTTCTTTCGTATGTCCTCAGACCTTCACCTCCGTTGCAGCAAGTCAGTCCAGTGTGTCATTGTCTAGGTTAATTAAGCCACGATCACCATTCGGTGCCCAGTATTTGGGGCAGCTGGTCATCTGTAATGGATCCCCACATTCGCAGTGGGCACTGTCTGAGAGACCCCACTTTTGCATTGCTGCACCGAAACGTCCCACACCTGTCCTCAGGCGATTGAGGGTTGTCCACTCCTTACGGGGGAGGTGCTGGCCAGGAACATCTGTGGGGTCCTCGATGTATTGGTGAAGCCTGGATGGTTCTGCTGCCTTCACTGGTCCCTCCATCTTGCTTTCACCCAGGAAGCCTTGGATGTGTCAGCTGGTGTTGTGCGGAGCAGTTCCTGGGCCTGTGTGGCAAAGGGGCACCGGGACTTGAGGCGCGTGCGCTGTGGTGTCTTCGTGACGACCTTGTGGAGGAGGTGGGATGTGGGATCTTCCGAGCGAGGGCCAGTGTGGCTGCTTCTTGTCTGACCTCTGCTGGAGCGATTCCAGCGAGGACAGGCAGTTGGTTTGTTGGAGTGGCTCGTAGACATTCAGAGACAGTCCGTAGGGTGGTGTTGAGGCCCGCATCCAGCTTTTTGACATGAGGGCTACGGCTCCAGACCGGGGCACAGTACTCAGCGGCGGGGAACACCAGAGCCTCGGTGGAGATGTGCAGTGTCTTTGTGGTGGCTCCCCACTTAGTACTAGACGCTGTATCAATGCGGCACGTGCGGTGGTCTTTCCCTCGACACTGTCCAGGTGATGTTTAAATGACAGTGTTCTGTCAGGCTTCACCCCAAGATATGTCTGCGAGGACTGGGACTGTAGCCGGGCATCGTCAACCATGATGTTAATTTTGCAGGTTGCTTCCTTGTTGTAGAGGTGGGACATTGTTGATACGGTCTTCTCAACACTGAGCTTGAGGCACCAGTTCTTCAGGTATGAAGACAGAATGTTCATGTCCTCAGAGAGGCCCTCTTCTACTGCTTCCCAGGATGACATGCTGAGCAAAATTGCCAGGTCGCTTGCATAGTTTTACTTCTTTGATGTTGTTGCGGGTAGGTCGTGGATGTAGATGTTGCATAGCATTGAATGCCAGCCTGTTCTTTGGGCTGCCAGGATGAGGCGTTCAAGGAGCTTGAAAGGTACGCACAAAGGTACGTGGTTGTTAAGCCATTTCGCGAAATCTCCAGTGCACCAGGATAATCTACATGCCAAACTCGACTGCTTGATTCCTGTTTTGATTTACAAATGACAGCTCTTATGACGACTCTAATATGAACATTGTAAGCTGTTTTGTGGAAGACTGTCAGAAAACATGTTTACTTTGCCCAAGAACTACATTATGAGAAGAAAGTCACACCATTGCCATTGACTGCATTAATTTAGCTTTGTAAATGATAATTGTTATATAAATGTGCAATGTATTGTTGAGGAAAAACACCTCACTTTGTTTAGGGTGTTGGTCTGAGCAATGCATTTGTTGTTTGTTATACAGTGTAAGTATAAGGCATATGAATATGGGGAGAGAATAGACACACTCAATTTGTATACTCTTCCAAAGAAAGAGAGGCTCCCAAATATATTTATTCTGTAGTCTATAGTGACAAACAGAAGCCATTAGTCACTCACTATAGGTGGTGCAATAATCATGTACAATTACCATGTTTTAAACTAGTTTTTATTGGCTGCTGGCAGTGGATCGGGCCCCCATGTGCTACTGTATGCGTTTTAATTGTTCATAATTATGATATCAAGGTCCCAGAGTGCCCAGAAAGTTTCTGTGCTTATAAAAGATCAAGATAATTCTGCTGCATTCTTTCAAAGGAAATCCTCATTAAAGGTCTGGAGTTATATGCTATAAGTCCAAAGAAGCTGTTCATTTTTTTGTGAAAAGACAAATATCCACTTGGTGAACATATATTGAATTTACAGCAGCAGCAGACCATCAGGATGTTTGAGAAGCCAGGCAAAGGATCCTGCATGGTGTCCCAAAAGGTTTAATTGCCCCTATATTACTCACTTAGCATTTCATTTGGCAGAACACTGTTTAAATAAGATACATTGCATACACCATTTACATCGTCTGTACCCCTCTTTGCCTTAGGCACTGGAACGTAAGTGTTTTCATTGGGGACCCACATTAAATGCATAGATGCTAAATAGAGAGTGTAATGCGGTAAAAACGTAATGCTAATTGTTAATGTGTCGACAATTCCTTTTCCATAGAGCCTATTCTCCCCTGAACTGCACATCGCTGTTACTCTTCTGTTAAGTTCCCATGTCCAAATCAACCAAGCATGTATTAACATGTCGTCACCTTGCTAAACTAATGGCCTAAGTCATTTTTTGAGGAAAATTATATTTTTGCCTAAGTCAGCTCCTCATGGCACTGGCCACCTCTGGTAAAATCGCCCATATCCTAATTGAAAAGGATCATGCTGTTCACTCCCCTTTTTGTGACTTAGGCCAAAAAAATAGGACTTTTTTTGGCTTAAGTCACATGGTTTTGTGACTTAAGCCAAATTATTTACTGATTTAGGCCATTTTGTATTTTTATTTATTTTTTTGGCCTAAGTCAGATTTAATCCTATTTGAACCTATTTAAATCTCTTATGTTACATAACTGACAGACAGTGTTATTTCTATTTAAATAGTCATACTTTTTTATAAACATTTTGGGTGAAATGATTAAGAAATATCACATAGTTTTGTTTTGGATCAGTTTTTTTTTTTTCCTGAAAAACAAAAAAAAATGACTTACTGTATGCCATTAGTTTAGCAAGGCGACGATGTGGTGACTACCTGAACGATTGCTTTAAAATTCCACGGCAAGACAAAGGCAAACAGAGCACCAAACTTTCACACAAGTCACAAAGTTCCAAGTACAAAATTGCATGCAAAAATTGAACTTTTAATGTACCGAAGATGACAAACATGAAAGAACATCTGTTGACTACATTAGAACATTTGTATCTCCCCCTGTCTTTTGTTCACAGTAGAAGATTCCACAAAACACCACATTTATTTTCTGTTCTCGTGAGATATCTTCTTCCACACAGCCCTTAACTCACAGAGGATGATAACGCTTAAATGTGTCTCAAACCTTATACATCAGCTGTGTTTGTTTACACTTCTAAGCAGAAAAGAGGAGCAGGAAGCACAAGAGAGCATAGAAATTCAGCCATCCATTTTTCTCATGGAGTCTGTTGCACTGACATCGAAGCAAAGGTTGACCAAGGCTATAAATCATACAGCACAATAGCAGGGATATTTTGGGGCGGTCCATCATTGGCTTGTGTTTTGTTTTCTCATTGCCATCTTGGCAAATTGCTGTTATTAATGGGAGAAAGCATAGTTTGCAGCCCTCATTAGATGTTGTTCCAACAGCACCTCTGATGGATTAAGACAAGCCGGAGGCCTTGTCTGCCTCTTCAGCTACTTAATATGAGCCAATTAACTGCCATGCACTCTGCAGCCTCTCCACTTGGACTTATGTGTTCTTCTTACCATGATACCACCAAGTATCCTGCTTCATTCTGCAACGCTTTTCATTGCCAAGACACATACATTACTCATAAATTAGACTGATAAATGGCAACAAATAAAACATACTTGAACGTCTTGAATCCTCAGTGAAACATAATGCCAACTTCAACTTCAAGGGTATTGTCACATCACAACTTAAATGTATAAAATAAGGGGTGAAATTATTTTCACTTCCACAACTTGCAGCTCAAAGGATAATCATAAGAAACAAAATAACAATATCAAAAATCCAGTATACATAAGGTGTATACTGTACTTAAAAAGTAAAACGGCATGGCAGAGTACCTAACAAACAATGGGCACTGAAGTATGGCTATTTAAAGTGTTAAACACCACTATAACACTGCTGCCGAGCAGTGATGCACTTGCAGCACCCAGGTCCACTGTCATACCTGTACAGCCTTACGTTTGGGAGGTACAGTAGGGGCACTTCTGGGTTGCACCATTAAACTCCACACACCTCAGAGAGTGTTTGGGTGAAGTTTCAAATCAATCCGACAAACGGAGGAAGTTCAATTTTGATAAAATTGGAAGTCTGTGTGACCACCCACCAAGTTTGAAGCCTTTAGCATACTGGGAACTGGAGTTATGGCTGTTTAAAGCCCACCCAATTGGAACACAGAACATAGAACACACTCAAAGCAATCACAGCCCGTCCCTATTGGCCGTCTAAAGGTGACTCTCCACCAAACAGACTACTTCAGAGTCAGACTACAACAGACTAAGACTGCAACAGACCGTTGGCAAAAGTTGGCATTTATGTTTTCCTGTTAAGTCGCTTGTAAATAATCATAGTTGCTGGTTGCTTTTGTTTGGGCTTGTTGCCAGACCCAGAGGGTCGGCCTATATGAGGCTTTGTCCCTATTTCGTCCGATTGCCGTGAAAGGTCTAAGAAGAAATGCACCCTTTTCACATTGGCCTATTATAGTGCCACCAGGAGGCCACAATAACCTACCTGACCTGGCGGCAATTTTGATATATATAGGATGGAAGTCAACAGGGCTGTTATCGCACAGGTGCTTGGACACCATGCCCAAATTTGGTACATAGATACGTCATAGACTAGATGTTATAGATGACTGATGTCAGTCTGGTCACATGAAGTCTGAGATCCACATTGGAGCTAAGTCCCGGATCCACATTGGAGCCATGCCGTTTCTATGTGGATCCCGAGATCCACATCATTTCCTATTTTACTTTTTTTGTCATTGGTCACCTCAGGAATGAATTATCTCCAAGTAAAAGCATATATCATCATTTTAGTTTGAAAATGATCAGTGACCGTTTCCTGGAATATGTGCCAGCCTCAATCAATGAGGACATGAGGCCATGATGGTATATCTACAGTATAATATCAGTCACGCATAACTTCTGATTCATGCCGATGAAGGGTGTGGGAAACATAGTTGTGAGCACAATATAAATGTGTCCGGTCGGCATCCTTCCAATGCAGGGCTTAGGCCTATATCACATGAAAGAACAATATTGTGCTGTGCTAGCATTAAAACAGAATGGAAGCCTCCTTGTTTAAGCCCAGCTAAACCTTGAATGCTCGCGCTTCCAGACACATCTTGTTGCTGGATATACAGTATAGTATACATCAATCCCAACACTAAAGGATATACATATATGCACAGTACTTTATGTTATGTTTATATCATTTTCTTTTTAAGGCAAGATGTCTCACTGTTTTTTTTTATTAATGGATAACATTTTGTGCTTTCTTGAGTCTAGAAATGTGTCTGTAGTGTTGGGATGGATACATCCACTGAGCCCCGACAAGGTAGCCTGATTATCAGACTGAAGCTGCGTGGAGCTTCAGTCTGAAATTGGCTACAGTGTCGGGGATTACAAGGGGGAGGGGATTAGAAATTCCCTAAACCAATCCTAAGGGATCCCCACGCCCACCTCCGCCTCTCATTGGACAACGCATTTTGTACCGGAGAAGTCTGACCCTGCGTTTTAACAGCGGGCAACTCTCGGCGATGCCGGGCGATATCGCCCAAAAAGATAAAGGAAATCCATCTTTCATCGCCCCCCCGCCCACTTCGCCCGATCGCCGGTTCTCATAGACTTTCATTATATTTTTGGACGACGTCGCCCAGTATTGCCCGCTGTTAAAACGCAGGGTTAGGTTCACATTTACAACTCCAGACCAAGAGGCAGTCCACTCAGAGAGTGGGCGGGGTCTATGGTATGGAACCAGGCTACCGACAAGGTATATCTGGAACCGTGAACACTCCTGGTTTAGCTGGGCTTAAATTCAACAGGGAGGCTTACATTTGTGTTTTAATGCTAGCACAGCATAATATCGATCCTTCATGTGATGCCTACCAGACACATTTATATTGTGCTCACAGCCAAGTTTTATATATATATATATATTATATATATACACACACACACACACACACACACACACACACACACACACACACACACACACACACACACACCAACAGCTACTATAAGCTATTCTCCAGCATCGCTGGGCCGATCAGCATAAAACTTTGCGCACACTCCCAGTAGGCCGAGCACATTTTTCAAATCGGCCTCATGGTGGCACTATAAGGCAGATTCACGTTTTCGCTTATTACTCTTGAAACATACGGTTGTACAGTCAGGTGTATTTATTTCTTATTATTTATTTCTTATTACATTTTCTCCACATAATTGTCCGGGATCATCTCTTGGTTAGATGAAAGTATGTCCTACCACTTTGTTTGACAGAGAAGCATATGGTGTGTGTTAGCCTGGGCTTTAAGAAACGTCAAGCAGCACAATAAATAGTTGGAATACTTTCGATAATCGGCAACAGAAGCATACAGAACATGTACATTTAGTAACTTGTTTGGACGGCATTTGTTGGATGTTGAATTGTGTGGGAATTATACCCTTGTGTGATAGAAATTGCAGCTTGCCACTTCAGTGGTTTTTCACAGGAATTATATGAAATGTGAACTTGCCTGGCATGAGTGCATAACCCATGTAAATTACTCTTTCAAAAATCCCTCATCCCTCCCCACATGCTCAGCAGCACGTCCCTGTCATTGGTTATGCTACATTTTCCTCCGTGCTACATTGCCAATGAATTAAAATTACATTACAATTACTATCAACAACCACGCCAGAAAACTAGCTTCTTACAGTAGCTTACGCTTGCTTTATAATTGACTGGATAATGAACCATGATTATATTAACTATAAGAAAATATAATTCTGATTAATGTAGATATTACAGCATATACTGTAGCTTCTCCAGGCATGTATTTAGGGCATTTTAATTTATACAAGGCACATTACAGCAAGTGAGATGCATCCGTGTTTTGATTATTTGAATAGCAAATTAGCAATGTTTGTGTTTTCATTAGTGTATGTTGTGTGTACATCTTTTTGTGACTCATTTTCCACATATAGATGAGCGTTAGTGTAGCCCCTTAAATTAAACCTATACTACTACTGTCATTTAGCAGAGGCTCAGCTCACCTTTTAGCTTGGTGAGTGCCAACATATCCCACTGAGCCAGCTGACATTTCAGCGATGGAATGTTGATTTCCCTGGAACATGGAAATATTGCAACCACCCTTCTGGAGAACTTGCGGGGAGACATTCATTAGCCTGGGCTGCTCCTCATGTGGGTTCGTACTAAGTGGCTGGGATTTTCTCTAAGAGCACCAGCTCTGTTAATGACATGCAATCTCCGGCAAGGTTTATCCACTGAAATGTACTCTAGAGAGAAGATCTCTTCAGTCTGCTGACAGAATTAAGGTCCCCCAATAAGCATATGTAGGTGCACTGACACGAGAGGTACTCGCATTGATCAGTGTCTGCCAATGCAGAGACCCATTGCTATAGGGAGTGCCGCTGACATTTCAGCATTGAAGTGTGTCTATTTCTCCACCATTATGTCCAGAGACAGTTCACTTTACTGTGAGACAACTTTTCTTTTAGAGTGTGGGGAGTGAATGACAGGACAGTACCCAGTGTTGTTGTTCTGTCTCATTCCCTGATGTGCTAGCGTTACCGCTCATATCACGGATGACATTATGGTCTTGGTTCTCTGGTTCCTGGCTTTGAGAGATACTAGTGTTTATACAAAATAAATACATGTATTGAAATATCTTCTGCATTTACCTTTCAAGTTATCCTGAGTCTTGTCAAAATCTCGTAGTTCTGTTCATTCATGCAGTAGTGTGGTGCAGCATTTTAAAGTCCTAATCTAAAATGGGATTCTGTGGACCTTACTAATGGAAAATAGTATCTTTACAGCACTGCCATTTAAGTTCAATTAAGTCAAAAACAGACAGTTAAAAAAACGTTTTGCAGTTTCATAATTCAACTGAGCACTGAGCCCAGTTAATGAATTTCATACAACATGAACCAAACATACCGAAGGTCCCCCCTCCCCCCCACCCGGGAACTGAAACGCTATGGAGGTGGCTCAATGAGCACACATTTGTAATGTAAACTGGAGCATTTAGCCAAAATATGTTGCTTGTAATGTAAACTGGATCATTTAGCCAAAATATGTTGCTAGAACCACCAGAGTTTCTTGATCCACCTCTCGATTTTATCTTTTTATAGTTTTTCTCCATCGCGGTAACTGTGGTTGTCTATCTGTGAGAATGATCTCCCCGGCGTCCCCGTAAGATAACGTTACATCGTGATCTAAATTTAACTCCGCGAGGGTACAGGTGGAACCAAATGGACCCGTGGTCCTGTACCCTCTCGCTCAGCCTCTTGTACTAACAAAAAACAGTCAAAATGACTCCTTTAAGCCACCCGCTCATATTGAACATAATTCCTAAGTAAAATTGTTTATGAACAGAGCTAAATCAGTTCATGTGCCTCAGCTGTTGTCTTGTTCTGAGTCGCTGTTGGAAGTGGAGCTGTGTGTGTGTGTGTGTGTGTGTGTGTGTGTGTGTGTGTGTGTGTGTGTGTGTGTGTGTGTGTGTGTGTGTGTGTGTGTGTGTGTGTGTGTGTGTGTGTGTGTGTGTGTGCGTGCGTGCGTGCGTGCGTGCGTGCGTGCGTGCGTGCGTGCGTGCGTGCGTGCGTGCGTGCGTGCGTGTGCGTGAGGAGTCGAGCCAATAGTTTGTTTGGTGGCGATCGGACAACCTTTTTTTTTTTTTTACAGTTTCTTGATTAAAAAAAAGTCATATTTTTTTGTTGCCACTGTGCGACCCCAACGGCACCTTCCCGCGAACCCACTTTGTGTCGCGACCCATAGTTTGAGAACCACTGCTTTAGTCTGATTGAACTCCAGTTGTGAACTCCAGTTCTTTCCATGCATTCACATTCTCAAGTTTATTTAAAAGAAGCTGGTTAATTCAGGGCTCCACCAGGCAGTAAGTTCTGTCTAAAGGTGACCATGCACTGTACGGCGACCTTAGTCACCTCAGTTGAAATTTCCACATCATAGTATTAACGTGTCAAAATAATGCGTCATAAGTATCTTGGGTCATGCAGTTTGACAGGTTCAAAGGCAATCTGGGAACCCAGACCCAACTGAAAATGAAAAACAGCGACCTCTGCTGTTTGTTCTATCTCAGTTGGGCGGAGTTGCCTTCAGCGCATCACTTCCGGATGGTGCGACTATGTTTTCATTCCCACTAACAATATTTCTACACGGAACACTAACGCCACTTCTCCCAGAGAACATGGATCGTTTTGGTTATAAGCCCACTTGTTTCTATGATGAAAGAGCAAGTTAAAATGTGAATATCTTTCCGTGGTTTTGTCTGCTCCGCGGACGCTATTGTTAAATTAGTTTCGGTTCGTTTCTAGTAGGGAAGGATCGAGGGACACGTGAATCCTGCCCACTACATTTGATTGGGTAAAGCGCGGCCTGCTTCCTGATCTGAAGGCACGCCCATTGCGTACCCGTTATGACGAACCTCCCCGACAGATTCCAACGCAGAGCAGAATCTGTTCTTGAGAGATTAGGTTCAAAGGTGTCCGTCTATGACACAATCCACATCATGACTTGTGTAGGCTACGACAGACTTCTGGCAGTGTCCAAAACTTTGGGCTATTCATGTTCGTCATGCAGTATGGCTGGTGCTATGATGAGACTGAACGTAAGACTGGTATATAACATGTAAAAACATGCAAAACGCAAATTTGTGAAGCCTTCCTCATTTTTTATATACCAAAATTGAAATCAGTATACAGTCATTATACAGTATATACAGTATATATATATATATATATATATATATATATATATATATACATATATATATATATATATATATATATATATATATATATATATATATGTATATGTATATATATATATATATATATATATATATATATATATATATATATATATATATATATATACTTTTACCACTTTCATCTGTTAAATCTGTTAATCTATGTGGAGATGATTTCATGAAAATTGGGGTTATAATAATTTTCCTTTGGAGAATTTCCTTTTCTTGTTTTGTATTCTCAAGGTAAAACTTTCTCCGCATATGTCGGCAGGCATAGGTCATAGTTTTGTCGCACAATGTCTTTTTTTCCTCATTGCAAAGTGTAGCATGTAATGATTGCATGGCCAAAATAGTGCAGTGTGCAAGGCTGCAAGCACTTTAATAAGACACGACTCCTACTGTATCTCTTTGAATGAGCCGTCTACAGTCACATATCTATCCATCAACATCCTACCTGTTTTAAGCTGATTGGTGTGCTTACATTGTTTTATAGAAATTGTGTATAGGAAATGACATTGCCTATGTCCAGATGTTAGTATCACAACAGATAATAATAGATAAATCTGTCTGGGCTAGGATTTATCAAGCTTGCTCAGGGATTGATTGATGTTGGTGTACGATCAGGCCATGTTGATGCTGTGAACATCCATCCGCAAGAAGATAGCAACAGAGGAGATTTGACAGGATACCGTAGTGTCCTTGCATATTATCATTATTATATATATATTTTTTTAATGGCAGCTCAAAATTCTCTTCTACCTTTTCGGCTAATGTTTTGGCTTCAATTTATCCCAACATTTTAATGTTGATAATTATGATCTTAATTTACCCTGAACCTCCACTTTAGATACCATAGCACCTGTTAAATCCTAGCATAATTCAGGGTCAACTCCCTGGATCAGTGAAAATATACAATTTGAAAATAGGGTGTCTTATCCTTTTTTGCTGACAGGGTTGAAGGTATCAGTGGGCCTCATTCACCAATAAGTTTTCTTCTTAAATGTCTTGTGCCAGTTAATCCTAATTATCATAGCTAGACACCCCACCAATCCCCATATAATTCATGACTGCATGGCCCTGTGTGCAGTCACACCTGTGTGTGATTTCTCCACACAGAAATCACAGGAAATGGCACACAGAAATAAAGCTGAGAGAATGTCCGATTGCCTAAACTTAAGTCACCAGACTCCAAACCTAAAAAAAAAAACATCAATATTTCTGTGGAGGTACTTCTGAAGTGAACAGCAAATTAGTTAATTTAATTAATTCATGTATTTTATTATTTCTCCAACATTAATCAACATATCACCACTAGACATCAATGTACATTTTCAGGGACTCGCAAAAATGTTTCGAAAGTAGCCGATCTACAAGCTCTAAACAGGCAGTAATTGGATGTGTTGAGATTTTGTAGATCAGCTATCCCAAACAAAGTATAAAATAGGGTTAAAGCGGTTAAACTGTTCCTTGTTTGGTCTGGGGAGCCCCTGGAAGTCCCTCAAGGACCCCTCGGGGTCCCCAGACCAAACTTTGAGAACCACTGCTCTAAAGATAAACAATATTATTGTAATTAAAATTCTATACTATACAATTGTAGAATTGAAGAAAACAGAAGAAAAAGTAATTTTGAGCAAACATATCAGCACTCAAATGTGTCTAAGAGTGCTCTTGAGTGTGCGTAGATTCTGTTCTTACCCAAGAACAAATCACAGCTAAGAAAACATTGGTGGTGTATGCCAAAATCTTCTTGAAAACTGCGTAAGTGGGACCTAAGAACACATTTTCTCTTAAGAACGGTTGGTGAATGAGGCCCAATTCTGCTAGAGAGCTCTCCCCTTATTACAGTCGGTTAGAGTCAGACTAGACTGTGTGCTTTGATTTAAGCATGTAAGTTTGTTGTTTTCCTTTTTTGAATTACCTTTTTTGAAACATGATTTTTTTATCATTATTGAATCCTTGCAAGAATAAAAATGCATTGCAATCCTTGGTTTGTGCATTCTGTCCACCTAGCCCTCATCAGAAATAACTCTTTTACAACTAGAAAAAGTGCTCCTCGGAGCACAGGTCTCCGCCAGGTCACGTTGTTATTGTGGCCTCCTGGTGGCGCTATAATAGGACAATGTGAAAAGGGTGGCATTTCTTCCTCTGCCTAGTGGGAATGAGCGTGCATTCATGATTTGAGGCATTTTGTTGCAAAAATGTGTTTTGCTAAATTAGACCTGCTGGTGGCGCTATAACAGGGCAATGTGAAAAGGGGGTCATTGCGTCCTTGGCCTAGTGGGAATGTGTGTGCAAATTTTCACGGAAGTCACACGCTGCGTTCATGATTTGAGACATTTTGTTCAAAACGGACCAATCCTGCCAACTTTGGAAGCCAACCTTAGCCAATCAGGATGTAATATGAAATATCGGACAGATCCGTCTTGATCACATGACTATAGAGATACTGTGTACCGATTTGCGTGATATTTGGATAAAATCTGTAGGAGTAATATCCAAAAATGTGTTTTGCACAAATCGGCCTCCTGGTGGCGCTATAACAGGCCCATGTGAAAAATTTGGGGCAGAGGTTCTGCTGTGGCATCGAGGGAGTGTGTGTGTGCAGTTTCACAGCGACTGGGGCAACGGTGGCGGAGATTAGCTGGTAACAGACAGAAGGACGGACGGACGCACGCACACACACACGGACGGACGGATGGAGGGTAAAACATACTCTCTCGCCATGCCTTCGGCCTGGCGGAGACAATAATACATAGCCTATGTACAACTAGAGCTCTTCACGGGGTCCAAAATGACGGACCCGAACCCTAAAGGACCTATGAAATTTGTTTCCGAGATCCTTGAGTGGACTCGACTTTTTCTCCTCTTTTTTTAAGACGGACCTGGGCGACCCGGACCCGTGAGGTTTGTTCCGAGATTCGATTTGTTTCTAGATATTGCATGCAGACCCAACCTATTATTTTATAGCCTACATAATTAAATCTACCAGCTATAGCAGCTTACAATAAGTACTAGTACAGTAAGTATAAGTACTTATTGTAGATACAATAAGTAGCAGCCTACAATAATATTAAAATTGCATGTTTTCACTTCGATGAAAATGGAATCCATGATCGCACACGCGCACTTTGTTTCCATAATAGTAATAGTTTGATGCACTATGCGCTCTCCTCTCTCCAAGTCACTGAACTTAAGCAGGAGCAGCTCAACTTCCCCCGTATATTGCCCTGGTGTAATCTGATCCCAGGTCAGTCTAGTCATCGCAGCACTTCACAGCCAGAGCGAGCCTCGAGGGCATCTGCTCCTTTCACACATTACAACCAGCATAGAAAGATCAACGATCACATTTGTGTATTGGCTTGTTTGGCACTTAGTTGATCGCAGTGAGAGAGCAACTGCACTTAGCCAGTAGCTAAACAGAACGGTCATTGAGGTGTGAGAGGCAAGCTCCAGCAGAATACACAACGATTGCCATTGCCAACACAAAGGGAACGGCTAGACGAGCGGTCGGCCGAGAACGCCAGGTCAATCACTTAATAGTGCGGGCACAGTCTGAAACATTCTGCCCTCCCCCCCTCCGGCACCTATGCCTAGGGCTGGGTTGTCGTTTACATACTATTTAACGTATTAATCAGTGATATTTCCCCTTCCTCCCTTTCTAACCTGTGGAATGCCTCAAGGTAAAATTTTAGGTCCAATCCTTTTTTCCTTATTGTCTCCGCCAGGCCGAAAGGCATGGCGAGAGTATGTTTTACCCCCTGTCCGTCCGTCCGTCCGTCCATAGCTATTATATCGCCACCAGGAGGCCGATTTGTGCAAAACCCATTTACTCCTACAGATTGTATCCAAAGGTCATGCAAATCGGTACACAGTATCTCTATAGTCATGTGATCAACACGGATCTGTCCGATTTTCCATATTCCATCCTCATTGGCTAAGGTTGGCTTCCAAAGTTTGCTGGATTGGTCCGTTTTAAGCAAAATGCCTCAAATCATGAACGCAGTTTGTGATTTCTGTGAAATTTCACACGCACATTCCCACTAGGCCGAGGAAGAAATGCCACCCTTTTCACATTGGCTTGTTATAGTGCCAAAACACATTTTTGGAACAAAAGCCTCAAATCATGAATGCAGTGTCGGATTTCTGTGAAAAGCATAAGAAGAAATTACACCCTTTTCACATTGGCCTATTATAGCACCACCAGCAGGCCACAATAACATACCTGACCTGGCGGAGACCTGTGCTCCGAGGAGCACTTTTTCTAGTTCTATATGCTTCCCTCTGCAACATTTTACATAGTCACAATATCTTCCATTATATCTTCCGGTGAAGCCCAACAACCCTACAAACTTGCCCTACTTGGTTAACTGTCTAGCTGATATAGTATTAAAATTGTATGTCAAAAACATTTCCTTCTGTTGAACTCTGACAAAACTTAAATTCAAACAACAAACATCCAAAGCTCCAAATTGTACAGAACAGTGCTGCTAGACTTTTAACTAAAACCAGAAGAAGAGAACATTTTACTCTATTTGAACTTCCCTAGCAGGTTGTCTGTCTGTTTGCAATCCAATGGCTCGCATTGCGCTACAGTGGCATTATGTCATTCTGATCTTGAATGCAAATGTAAATGAATACGCAGGCCAGTTCCTGGTTCCTATACCGTTCTTGCGGTTGGGATCCGTTTGTGACAGGCTGCATCATATTCAGGTTGCTATGAGGACATGGCGATCATGATTCAGCTTGGTAAAAATGTACCCACATAGGACTCTGCCTCAGTGAAAAAGGATGAGATGACTGAACACAAATGAATTCTTCACATTTTGTTTTCTTTCTTGGAACTGATCAAATATTATGAGTGCAAATATTCAGACAGACATTCTAATAGGCGACAAAGTCAATTATCTGTGAAATAGCTAGGCTATAGGTATTGGCATGGCTTTGCAGACTTGAGTCTTGTTCTGGATACTAATCCTAAGAAACACGTGTCCGTGTTTACAAATAGGCCTACTGATTGACTTTCTCCACCATATGTTTTGTATTAAATAACTTGATAGGTATTTCTTCAGACGATTCCTCAGTGGAATAGTCCCATTCTCAATGCCATTCAAATTCCTAAGCTGTTTCTACAAAGTGTATTGACTGGGGAGGTTTATTCAAGGCCAAACAAGCCTCAGATCAAATTAGTGGTTAAAGGTAAAGCTTGAATGCAATTTAAGGCGTTGCCTGGTGGCTCAGTAATTGCACAGACCATATGCTCGTATGCTCATAGTGAGCACGAGGTCCCTGGTGGGAATCTGACCCATCTTGGGGTCTCTCCTCTTTCTCTGCCCTTGGTTTCCTTTCTCTTTACACTGGCCCATCTAAAATAAAATGTAAAATGGCAATAACAACAACAACAACAACAACTTCTTCATGCATTATGTACGTGGAAATGTTTATTTGTTACGAAATGTGATATTTACAATGAGATGTGTTGTCTAGGGGTCAAAACTCCAAAACAGTTAAATTAAGAAAAACTAGTCCATACCCGTGGGGGGATATGCGCTAGGGGTGGGACAATATATCGATATATCGCGATACTTTATGCCGCGATAAATAATCGATATTAATAAATAAAAAATCTTTTCTTTTTTTTTTTTTTTTTAGTTTGTGATACGTTGTTTTTCCAACTCTGTATTTGTGTAATGATGATTTTTAACTGTTTGGTGCTATTTTATGTGTTTATGAATTGAATACAAGGACTATCGTGATATATCGTTGGTGAAATTTCTTGCAATATAATATATAATATATAAAATATAATATAACGAATATCGTGATATCGCAATATATCGAATCTTGTCGAATATCGTGATATATATTGTTATCGTGGGCCTAATATCGTGATATATATCGTATCGTGAGGTACCCATATCGTCCCACCCCTAATATGCGCACATGCGAACACAAAAACGCTAATAAACAGCTGACATTTGATGAAATCGAAAAACGGGCTTCGCTGTTCCGTGCACATGGTAATGGTGAATGGCTCTGTGCAAATTCAGATCAATTGCTCCAGCCACTGAGGAGAACCGGGCAGAACAGTTTTGGTCTCACCACGCACTACACCACACACTACAAATAGACAGTTTTCTCAAATTAAAGGAGGATAAGAAATTTGTCTAAGCTTTAATCCTGTCGGGCAGTGTCAGCCACTGGTATCTTCCCTGTGTCATTAAGATGGGATAAAACTAACCAAAAATGTTGAAATTGAAGAATGGGGGCACATTGTTAATAAAACTTCTCGCTTTGTCTTTTTCAGGATATTTGACAGTAACCATTGACCCTCTGCCTCCTGTGGTTGTGGGAGAGACCGTTACCCTCAAGTGTAACTTTAAAACTGATGGACGGCTTCGAGAGATTGTTTGGTACAGGGTGAGTTTGCCTCTTTTATACAACCATATGCCTTACTTCGTCATACTACAGCTCACAATGCGTTGCGATGTGATGCGTTGAGACCTTGTAGATCTGGAATTGTTTGCTATGTATGATGTTTATTTAAAGTCAAAGTGTGTCTGTGGGTTTTATAAATATTTAACTACATTGGATCCATTGGAACACATGTTCCTTTTTTTCCATCGCCTGAAAAGTAATGGTTTTGCAACGTTATGCTGTCAATAAAATTGTGGCATCCATTTCAATTCATGCTTTAACTGTACTATAACAGAGGTCAATGGCAATAGTCATATTATGTGTTTTACTGTTTCGATGGGAGAGCAGGCGTACTGTGTCAGATTCACATCATGAGAAAACAAGCCATCATGTTGGACAGCTGTAGGGGAAGCTGCACTGGCTGTCGCTCGGGAAGCCGATTTCTCAATTGGCTGGTCATTGCCATCACATCTTAATAGTTCACAGCTGGCCACTCTTTGGTTATTACAATCCCAGTGGGTGTATTACACTGCACAAATGCTGCTGGATAATTAACCCTTTAAAACCGGCAACGCATCTGTGTAACCACTTAGACCATTATTTTATACTTTGGCTATTCAAAAATAGCAGATATACAAGCTCATAGCGTGGCACAGAGTGCCGCGCTATGAACTTGTAGATCTGCTATTTTTGAAAAATCGTGAAAATGTGTCCAAATCTTTGAATATATATATATTATATTAAGGCGAACATTTGTAAATCAAATCTTTGCTTCTGGGGGTCCCTGGAACAATATTACTGCTGTCTGATATCTGCTATTTTTGAATAGCTAAAGAAATCTAAAATGACATGAGATGCGTTCCCGGATTGAATGGGTTAAGTAGCTTGTAGAAAGATCCCCCTTTTTGTCTTCAACCTGGAGTTCATACGGAGGCAGCATACATTAAGTACCAAGTCCTCGTCTGACAATGCCTGACAATACACACTCAACAATGCATTTTGCTATGGGCTATATGAGAAATCACTCACTGCACAGTGACATACTGTATACTGGCAGACATGATACAGGGACAATAGAAACATGGGGCAGGGCAGGACAATGGATTAACACATAATCTCAACATACTGTTCATATTCAGTAGGGCACACTGCTGTCTGGAAACATTACTCTCTGTTCTGCACCATAATACAATAATATGCAACAATATCTGATCCAATATGTCTAATCTCTGCCCAAAGAGCATGCAAGACAAATAGTTAAATTAGTGTGGCAACTGTAATCTCTTCCATGGACTCTAATACACAATGATAGTATTACTGAATAATTGGCTTTTCATACTTATTGATGTGGGTTTCAGAATAGATAAACAATAATGACATTCACCTTGGCTTCCACTACTCTGCTGTGCTGGGACAATGTCCACTGATGAGCAAGCAAACACTTTATTGCTTAGGCAGGAACTCTGTCTTTAGAATGGCTTCTCTTCCCTTCGCACTTTTATCCTTTTCAAATAAAACCGTGTCTCAGAGCTCATCTTAGCAAATGCTGACCTTTCAAGATAGGACCAAAAGAGATTTATAGCACTTTACACATAGAGCACCATAGATCACTTTGAGCACTGTGACAATTTCATTGAATCAGGCAGGAATCGGAAACTTATTTTGTTTATGCCATTTTTTGTCTCAAGCTTTGGCAATATCTATTGATAGCTGTAGATTTTGAAAAGGACCCATGCAGAATCAAGGCTGCATGCCCATATTAGAAGTTTGCTAGTAGTGAGGAAAGAGAATTGGGTGGTTGCAGGACTCTGTATATTGTGGCCCACAGCCCAGCACACAAGCACTAATAAATTATAAATCAATTACCCACACTTGGCTGCCACATTTTCTTTAATCTCAGCTTTTTACTTGACTAAATGAAGCAGACTTCTCATTTTACTTCCTGTTGAATTGGAACTGGGGGTTGATACCTACCTGGGGAATACTCCTATCTAATCGTACCCTGGCCAATGAGTCAGACGAGCTTGAATGAGCTGAGAGATCTCAGCAAGGGCTCATTCATTACAAGGTTGTTGCTGTTATCTTGACAGGCTCTGTTTGAGGATTTTTACAATGCACACCGCACAGACTCCACTGCATTCTGAAAACCACTACATCCACAGGCTTTAGGCTCCACTTAATCAAGATTGTTTCTTTTCATGGAACCTTTTCTTACAGCCCAGAGTTCTCTTCACCCTACTATCCAGTACTATAGAGAGAGATAAACGTAATAGGCTTGATAGGAGGTCCCCCCCGGGTTTCTTCTTCTTTTTTTTAATGAAAGTGTTTAGCATTTTCAATTCCCTCTCCAAATCATGATCACATGGTCATTATCTGAAAATTATTTCTGTTCACTTAAGAATACCCACAATTAAGTGAGACAGACAGACAGACAGACAGACAGACAGACAGACAGACAGACAGACAGACAGACAGACAGACAGACAGAGATATCCTTTAGCCCTGCCACTGGGCACTTCAGGAGTTAACGGAACAAAGGCCACTAGAGTGTATTGACTTTGCACTGAGGGGGCCACGTGATTGCTGTTGTTGTGTACTGTGCACTACGGACATCTAATACCTTTTATGCAGTCTTTTATGCTTTACTAGCATACCAAACAGTACTTATATACCAGTTGATAAGAGGGGTCCCATTGTGCTGCCTGTAGAGGAGAGGCACGTCAGGATTGGTGGTGGTGGTGGTGGTGTGTGTGGGGAGAGTGTTGTCCTTGGAGCCCACTCTTCAGTGAGACACGTGGCAGCTTACCTCATACTGTGTTCATTCTGATTCAGTCATTCTAATGAAGATATACCAAAGGACCTCTCCCAGTGGGGAATATACTGGGCTGTTGCTGACAGTGTTGCTGCAAGCTCGCCTGTTGAGTGCCATTCTGCATCACATTTCAACCCCCCCCCCCCCAACACACACACACACACATGCACAAAACACAATTCAGCCCTCTCCTGTTCGCGGTGAACTTTCTTTATTGCTCATATCAATGACTAACTTATACTCTATGATTCTACAGTACGTCATTTTCAGGAAACATCCCGTAGTGGAGGCCTTCAACCTCAATTCTGTATGCACAATGGCTCCCTCTGAACACATTGCCATTATCTGAACAGCACAGAAGCGCCGTACGCGCGTCCTTAAGAGTTCACCAGCTGTGTTACTGGACACAGGCCAGCTGCCCGAGTTGCTTTGAGGAAAACATGACGTTCTTATTTTTGAAATGTGAAAGAGGCAGTGCTCTGAAAACACTAACCCGATTCCAAATGTGCTGTCATAAGTTATGTCTTGAAAGCAATCATAAGCTGGTGTTATAGTGCTAGACGGTGCCCACGCACACTTCCTTTTGCGCGGCATGCTATTCTAACACCAGCGGCTCTCACAATGCCTCTGGTGGTGTGTTTTTTTTTTTTTTGGCTTTACTTGTGGCCCACGTTTTGACAAATCCCATTAAAGCTCTTGACAGTGTCAAAGCACAGGATCCCAGCTATGCAAATGACTCTTCTTCAGGGCACAGTGTGCCAAGAAATACTGGAGTGCAGTACCCTCCAGTGTAATATGTCAGACTGCTGGCTTTTTCCTGCTTAAATGATATCCCCAAATGCTATGGTGCCGATGGGTCACTGGCTATTTGACCCAGCTGGAATTCCTGTTTCTGGACAATGGATCCCAGACATCGTAAAATCAGGAGTGTTCATTTATACAAATGTAACCAATTGGACCCATAAGGTATACATTTGGACCCATAAGGGTCCATTTGATTACATTTGCTCATCAGAGTCAGAGTTGAATTAAAGCTAAGGATTTTATTGTGTAGGAGTCGTCGTATTCTAAATCCGAGTTTTAAAAACTCCAAGGCAGGGTTGCCTGGGCAACTGGAATCGGCGGGTAGCTCAGAGAGCTCTCTGATTGTGTACACACAGCACACTCCTGTGGGTTTTTTGTGTGTCTAACTTCCCGCTGCTTAAATCCTCAAGTGTAATTGTGAAATATTCCCTGTGTGTGTACAGTAGATATAGGTTGAATGAGGTATATATATATATATAGGTTCCTTTTTTTTGTGTGGTCATTTTCATTATCAGCTTTAGTACTGATTTCTTCGTCAATTAAAATAAGGGTACATTTACTAATTACATAAGAATGTGAAATCCTTTTTTTTTTTTTTTTAGTTGTTGGCATATGATATATGGCATTTTTTTATTTTCTTTGATAAGAGATACATTTTTATTTCAAGTAGGCCCACAAGAGCAACATGCATGGCAGTGATAGTAAATCTCACGATCAACAGTCCAAGTAATTGCTTGACATCCTATTTACACACAATTTAGCATTTGTTGAATAGAAATTAAATTTTTCCTGGATTGCATTGGGGGCCTATTAGGTTCCTGATGTGGTCATTGTCTGCTTCAGTTTTGTGTCCTCAACCAAATCTAATTTCATGGACAGAAGACCCTGCGATTGAGCAATCTCAAGTGCCACATTAACAGTAATTTCTAAACAAGGGGTAGGGGGGAAACAGTGCTCCCCCTGTTTAATAGTATGCAGAATTATGCTTTGTTCACATGGCCCCATCTGCTTAAGCCTGTCTCCACAGGGAATCCCCTACTGGCCTGTATTGTCCAGATATAGCCATTGCAGTGCCCATTCACTTGAAATAAACAGAACTACAGCTATACTTTTGACCCCTTCCCGAGAGGGATAAAACAAAAATAAACGTTACAGGGTGCTGTCGTGAGTTACAAAGAATTAATGGTGCCAACTAGATGAGTTTTGTTTCACTGTGTGATCTGTGATATTTTAGTTCTGCATAATATTCAAGAACTGTCCAGCACTGACTGCATTTCTATAGATTGGGTGTGATCGCAAGACTGACTAATCTAATTCAAAATGTGTGTATTGATATGGAAGGCAATAAAAATCCCAGATCTACAAGATCACAACACAATGTGTAGTGACACATTGTGAGGTTGAAGATCAGCTATTTTCACTATTTGACGTACCAGGAAGTATATTGGGTTAAGAGTGGTTAAGAGAGTGACAAAAGCATCCGTCATCTCTACTCCTCTGCTGCCCAAAGCTGAATTAAATACCCCAAAGGTGGAAGGGGAGATAAGGTGGTATGGATCACTGCACCACAACCTTCACTTTTGAGGATGTCACCAGGCCAAATAAGCCACCTGTTATACATGGAATGATGATTAGAGACTTCACTGTGTGTGTGTGTGTGTGTGTGTGTGTGTGTGTGTGTGTGTGTGTGTGTGTGTGTGTGTGTGTGTGTGTGTGTGTGTGTGTGTGTGTGTGTGTGTGTGTGTGTGTGTGTGTGTGTGTGTGTGTGTGTGTGTGTGTGTGTGTGTGTGTGTGTGTGTGTGCGCGCGCCATGGCAGTGACTGCGACAGTGGCAGGTTTGTTTGTTCCCATATAGCTAAGGGTGAATAAATGTGTCCTCATTGTTTGTCTTTCCCATTGATCCCCAGGTATCTATCAAAGGCATAGTCTGTGTCTAATTAATTAGTTATTATTTCAGGAAGTTATTACATGGAACATCTCTCCAGGAGCTAATTTGTATTTCATTTGTTGTTACCCATTGTCATCTTTGATTTCCATAGCAACATTGGCACGGTTTTGTCACGTTAATCAATTCAAGTATTATTATCAGTTTGGCACCATTATTATCAATGTTTGATCTTCACTTGATAAATCAAGAGCTACACAATCAAACCTCTTTGTATTTTTACGCAGGAATGAGAATCACTTCATTCGCAAATGTTTGAACATGAAAATAATTTGGCTTGGCAGGTTGCCAAGCACATCTTAGCACCACAAAATATCAAATTATTATAGTCTTAAAAATATAATAGATACGGTATATCTATTAAATTTTGATTCTTGCAGTTTATATCATAGCAAAATTGTATCATCAAGTCTGAAGGTTCATGACATAGATTGCAACATAGTCACATAAACATTCCATCAACAATGACTATCTGTGACAGGATTTTAATTTAGTCAGCATACCTCTGGCCCTCTCTATGACACTTTCAATATAGTACTAGTACCACCTCAAACTCATGTCTTGAACATTTGCAAAGTAATACCACATTAGATTTTTCAAATCAATTAAAAGGCATGGCGAGAGAGTATGTTTTGCCCCCTGTCTGTCTGTCCGTCCGTCCGTCCATCCGTTCTAGTTTTCTTTTCTTTTTAAATGTATTTGTCATGTCATATCTAGTATTGCTGTTGTTATTGTCTCCGCCAGGCCGAAAGGCATGGCGAGAGAGTATGTTTTACCCCCTGTCCGTCCGTCCGTGTGTGTGTGTGTGTGTGTGTGTGTGTGTGTGTGTGTGTGTGTGTCATTCTGTCTTGTCTGTGTACAGCTAATCTCTGGCACCGTTGGCTTGATCGCAGCGAAACTGTGCACACACAGTCCCTGGATGCCAAAGCCGAACCTCTGCTCCAAATTTCATGAACACAGCATGCAATTTCCGTGAAATTTTGCACACACATTCCCATTAGGCCGAGGAAGAAATGCCATTTGAAAATGTTCAAATCAGCCTCATGGTGGCGCTGTAACAGGCCGATTCGTGTTTTTACCTATAACTGCACCGATCAGTGTAAAACTTTGTATGCACACTCTCTAGAGGCCAAGGACAAACCTTTGCCCTGCATTTTTCACATTTGCATTTTATAGCGCCACCAGGAGGCAGACTTATGTAAAACACATTTTTTGATATTAAGCCTTCATATTTGATCCAAATTTCACGCAAATCGGTACACATGATCTCTATAGTCATGTGATCAAGACGGATCTGTTTGATTTTTCATATGCCATCCTGATTGGCTAACATTGACATGTAATGTTTGCAGGAGTGGCCCGTTTTGAACAAAATGCCGCAAATCATGAATGCAGCGTCCGTTACGGTGAAACTTTGAACGCACATTCACACTATGTTGAGGAACAAATGCCAGCCTTTTAACATTGGCCTGTTATAGCGCCACCAGCAGGTCAACTTTAGCAAAACACATTTTTAGAACAAAATGCCTCAAATCATGCATGCAGTGTCCGATTGCCGTGCAAGGCCTAGGAATAAATGGCATCCTTTTCACATTGGCCTATTATAGCGCCACCAGGAGGCCATAATAACCTACCTGACCTGGTGGAGACTTGTGCTCCGAGGAGCACTTTTTCTAGTTGTTATTGGGTTGCTGTTAGCACAATCCTTGCATTAGCACAGACCTTGCCACACCAGCTGCTTGTACCGGTATGAGTATAAAAAATAAACTCTTCTTTATTATTAGTCTTCATTGTCTCCGCCAGGCCGAAAGGCATGGCGAGAGAGTATGTTTTACCCCCTGTCCGTCCGTCCGTCCGTCCGTGTGTCCGTGTGTCATTCTGTCTTGTCTGTGTACAGCTAATCTCCGGCACCGTTGGCTTGCTCGCAGCGAAACTGTGCACACACACTCCTTGGATGCCAGAGCAGAACATCTTCCCCAAATTTTTCTCATGGGCCTTTATAGCGCCACCAGGAGGCCGATTTGTGCAAAACACATTTTTGGACAGTACTCCTACAGATTTTGGCCAAAAATCCCACAAATCGGTATCTCTAGTGGCCCGTTTTGAACAAAATGCCGCAAATCATGAACGCAGCCTCCGATTGCGGTGAAACGTTGAACGCACATTTGCACTATGTTGAGGAACAAATGCCACCCTTTTTACATTGGCCTGTTATAGCGCCACCAGCAGGTCAAATTTAGAAAAACACATTTTTAGAACAAAATGCCTCAAATCATGAATGCAGTGTCCGATTGCCGTACACGGCCTAGGAAGAAATGCCACCCTTTTCCCATTGACCTATTATAGCGCCACCAGGAGGCCAAAATAACCTACCTGACCTGACGGAGACTTGTGCTCCGAGGAGCACTTTTTCTAGTTATTCTTGATTATATTTTTGCCACGGTATCTAAGATGGTTCAAACATGACAGTGAGAGCAGGAGCAGGAGAAGATTCTGCATGCCAGAAGAGTCCTAGAAATAAACTGTAAATTAAATATGCTGTAGATCATGAAACAACATACGTACTGTATATATTTAGAGAGAGAGTGTGTGTGTGTGTGTGTGTGTGTGTGTGTGTGTGTGTGTGTGTGTGTGTGTGTGTGTGTGTGTGTGTGTGTGTGTGTGTGTGTGTGTGTGTGTGTGTGTGTGTGTGTGTGTGTGTGTGTGTGTGTGTCTTAGTTCAAAGTAAAGCCTGTAGAAAAGGCTATGCTGGGACTCCCCCACAACAGTGATAATCTGAACATACCATCAACTTACCTATCTATATGATTATTATTATTATTTAACTTATGGGCAGTGAAGAGCGGATCAATCACAACTCAACTTAACTGACAGGCTGGGGGAGATTCTGTTTGCTCTTGAGATCAGTCTTCATCTTTACACAGAAGGTATTTATCGTCAAATAGCTGCTGAATTCAGCCCTTTTTAAGTCAATTTAAATAGAGATCTCACAATCCGGCTCCCTACAGTAATTGATATTGATCTTGTACCGTTTCATTGTAATGACAATACACCTCATTGAGATAGGCTGTGTGTAAAGAAGTGATCATTGAGCACATCCTGTCCCTGACTGCAACAGGCTATGTTCCAGACACCTCTAATAATGCAAGCGTGGATCTAAAGCAATTGGGTTTGATTGCATTTATTTGGGTATAACTACGTTTAGTTCATTATTGCCCTAGGCAAATTTGTGAGCCTAGGTGCAGGTTCCACTACTGCACATTGTTCAAACAGGCATACTGTATATTGACATTATACGCTGTTATGATCAGCATAATCTTTTTTTATTTTACATATCACACATGTGATACCATCTTGTGTGTGTGTGTGTGTGTGTGTGTGTGTGTGTGTGTGTGTGTGTGTGTGTGTGTGTGTGTGTGTGTGTGTGTGTGTGTGTGTGTGTGTGTGTGTGTGTGTGTGCGTGTGTGCGTGTGTGCGTGCGCGCGCGCGCGCGCAGAGGTGATTTTTTTTTAACTGGGGGGAAGCTATACTCTTTCTACACCATTTTATTTGATGACTAGTTTGACGCGTAGTAACGTCAGGCTGTAGTTCTAGATGCTTCTTGTCGAGCAAGCAGCAAGTACTTGTAACGGTGTTGTGCAGAGTGTGTACATTATCTTCTATCTCTCTTCTATCTCCAACTTGTCTGTCGCTCTAATTTAGCAATGGTGCGAATGTGCTGTGCTGTCGGATGCAATAGCAAGTGTTCAGACGTTGGAGTTAAAATGTACACATTTCCAACTTGGAAGCAAAACTACGGAGATCAGATGTCGGAGATATCAAATAAACGTTGGCTTGGGTGTCAGCTGTATGACGAAATAACAACATGAGGAACAACATTCCCAAACACATGTAGGCTCTCTACCCGTGCTCAAACGAGCATGACAGCATACAATCAAAATATGAAGATCAGCTGTGCTGATCAGACGGAGTCTCGCAGAGCAGAACCGGCTTAGTAGTTGGAAGTCTGCAGCCGTAGTAGCTAAATCTGGCATTATTGTCTTTTTTTTTATGTCTATCGAATATCTTAAATACAATGAGATTGAGCTAACGGTTAAGTTTTGTTTCTCTATGTGTCCAGTCTGAGAGCGTGGCTCACAGTGGCTGACGGAGTGGCTCACGGTGGCTGAGTACACAGGGACTCTGTCAGATGGACCCCAGGATAGAGATAACACTCGCAGAAAGGTTGTTATTTTGATGGTAACTGTTGTATAATTGCAATATTACACTCAAGGTAGTTTGTTTACATCATGATTATAGCTGCTTCCTTATTTATAACTGTCGTCACAGTGAGTCATAGCCACGTCAAACAAGATGGTGACTGGAACTACGTCATCCTGGGCGAGTCTCCGCCCTATGCCCGTTCCCTATAGGCTATCATACATGTAGCAGGAGGGACAGCGAGTTCCAAAAGCGTCACCGGCAACCTCCGCTGTGGTGCAGCCCCTAACTGAGTAGAATGTCACCTAAATGGAGCTGCGTACATAAGTCATCTTTCTCTACACATAACATCATATTACAAGTGAGCAAACATTGATCATTGGCTGCAATTTAAGAAGAAAATATAGAAGGGTAAAGTGACGATCGTTAATGATTTTTGTCATAAATGCTCGTGTAAATATTATCGGCTTGCCCATCAAGGGTAACAAGTGAGACACTTATCAATACACAATAGTCAATGTTGGCAGTAAAAAATAGTTGGTTGCTTTTGGATGTAGATAGGACCCTCATGGGGTTTATAATTTTATCCTAACCTCTGTTTATTTCAGAGTAAATTTGGAAAGTGTCCAATTGTACCTCCAACAGCCAATGGCCATGGTCCTACTGGGTCCCAATTTGTATCCCCAAATTATACTATACTTCTCCAAAACATGGTGTGGATGTTCATGTACAGATGTAGCCATTTCAGCCACATGAACCCTAGCATTTGGCGAAAAATATGTGAACACTCGGAAAAACTAGCTAATATACAAGCTCACATCACAATGCATTGCAAAGTAGGACACTAAGTACAGACTACTGGGTGACCCCAGGCAACAAAGTATAGGGTAAAGTGATTAATTATGCGACTTTTGTGTACCATCGATGGTACACGAAAGTCATTACGCAGACCTTACTGTATTGGAAATTGCAGTATAGGCCTATTGCAGCACAGTACATCATGCCTTATAGCCTGAGTTCTATATCGTTGCTTCGGGTGGAAACCTTAGTATGTCCAAAATGTCATTACTTTTCAGGGCATTGCATGACAACTTTCAGAAATAGTGAAAATAGCAGACCTACAAGCTCACAATGCTTTGTGATTATTGTTGTAGATCAGCTATTTTCACTTCGTTTGCTTGACACTGTGGTATAACGAAGTAGGCCATTAAGTGAAGAAAAAACACTAAAAGGTGAAATATGGACACACAAGGTTTCTGCCCTACAGCGACGATAATTATACTTAGTTCCACGCAGTGTTGCTAAACAAACATAGCCGTCGCGCAACTAAGTATAAATCAGCATTTGACACACATTTAGTTTAGCTGTCTGTAGAATGCCTAAAATATCAAATGATACCTTAAAAAAACCAATAACCAAATGAAATGCAAAAATCTGTGCCTCAAGCAAAATGTCATACATAAAATACATTAGCTACAGCAATCTAGCAAGGCAATTAATGGGCATGCACAATAATATGCATGTGCAACTACTGTGTGACTTCATCAAGCAACGATCCAAGCACAGAAGGAACTGCTGGTAAAACCGAGAGCTTGTCACAGCTTATCATGGATTATGTGCTTGTTTCATAATAATTAATTATTAGTTAAATAAAGGGGTAAGCTTTCTGAAATGAACAGCCGATTAACAAAATGCATCGCAAAATAACTAATACTGTATAGATGCAATGTTTTTCAAGGTTTCATAAATACAGTAGGACATAGTGTAGAGGGGGAAACAGCTGCTCAGATAGTTGCAAGGTGAGAGAAAAAATACTAATTATAATATAATGGTAAGAATGTATTGTAAAAAGAAAAGCCAAAGTGATAAGAATAAAAACACATGCGTACCCCAGGTAGGCCAATGCTCAGTACAAAAAATAGACTTCTGTTTTTCCTCAAAAGTACATTTTAAAATAAAATGTCTGTGTGTTAGCAGCTAATCTCCGGTATCGTTGGCCCACTTGCTGCAAAACTGTGCACACACACTCCCTGGATGCCAATTCAGAACCTCTACCCCAAATTTTTCACATGGGCCTGTTATAGCGCCACCAGGAGGCCGATTTGTGCAAAACCCTTTTTTTTTTACATTACTCCTACAGATTTTATCCAAACGTCATGCAAATCGGTACATAGTATCTCTATAGTCATGTGATCAACCCGGATCTGTCCGATTTCCCATATTCCATCTTGATTGGCTAAGGTTTCCTTCCAAAGTTTGCAGGATTGGTACGTTTTGAACAAAATGCCTCAAATCATGAACACAGCGCAATTTCCGTGAAATTTCACACGCACATTCCCACTAGGCCGACGAAGAAATGCCACCCATTTCACATTGGCCTGTTATAGCGCCACCAGCAGGTCTAATTTAACAAAACACATTTTTGGAACAAAATGCCTCAAATCATGAATGCAGTGTCCGATTGCTGTGAAAGGCCTAACAAGAAATGGCACCCTTTTCACAATGCCCTATTATAGCGCCACCAGGAGGCCACAATAACGTACCTGACCTGGCGGAGACCTGTGCTCCGAGGAGCACTTTTTCTAGTTTCATGTATGTCTGTCGTTGAAGTCGATCAGTTTATGTGTTGTGTTAGAGGCTTGATTGGTTAAACTGTATGCAGCTGGTATACAGATGGGCCCGATTACCATGGAAACCGGAGGCACGTCTGTGCAAATGTTTTACCTTAGTTACGATGCTACCGTCTCAATTCATCCTTTTGGACAAAACATGTTTATAGGGACATTCCTAACTAGATATCAGGTGACACAGAGCTTCCTTTCAATTGAAACACAGACTGGACTGGAGCTTATTTACATCATAGTTAGTGGTGGGAAATCAGATAAACTAGGGCTTGCTGGAGGACAATTCAATTGTAATGTATACGTAAATGTTGTTTTTCATCCTGTGCTTATGATGCTGACCACCTGCATTAGAGTAAAAACATCCCGCGCCCACCACATTTGTGTTGGGTCCCATGGGACCGGCGGTAACCCAATCCCATTGCAGACTTCTTCATGGAGCAGAAGTCATTACTACTACTATAGTTGATGCTTTCGTTCATACAAGTACTGAGTGTTAACTTGAGCGTATCAGAGCAGTGGATGCATTTCGTTCTAGTCATATCACATAGATTCACATCTATGTAATATAATGGAATCAAAGCTGGAAACATGCCCTTTCCCCCCATTCTGCTGCTATACTGTACTATCTCCACAGTGAAGGCCTTGAACTATTATTTCAAAGAAGACTAACACGTGTGTGTGTGTGTGTGTGTGTGTGTGTGTGTGTGTGTGTGTGTGTGTGTGTGTGTGTGTGTGTGTGTGTGTGTGTGTGTGTGTGTGTGTGTGTGTGTGTGTGTGTGTGTGTGTGTGTGTGTGTGTAAATTGTTATTGATTATACCCTCACACCTTTACTACTAAATGGCACCTAAGCTGAGCTATTTTGAAAAGCTTTAATATGCAATTAAACTGAACAGAGCATACTGTATGTTGCAAGATTGTCATGCTGAACCCCATTTTCTGTCGAGCAATGTTCCCAGCTATGTCCCTTTGTGTTTATAGCTGATTACAGGACAGAATTTGCTGTTAGCTTTCTAATTCTCATTCTGGTTTTCAGAGTCTGTTCATGCAGAAACTATATGAGGTCATTTTGTGTATTTCAGTGTCTTTGCTGAAGACTGGAATCATGTTTCTCCCCTCCACATCAGTTGCCATTATGATGTCTGATTATGATTATGATTGCATTCATTACTATGATTGCGATGGGCTCTGCTTAATTTATACTCTGACGTGCAACTGTGTCACATGCTGAAAATAGCTTAACTACAAGTTATGCTATTAAGTAAGCGACACCATCAGACATACACCAAAGTATAAATCAGGCTTTCCTCTCCAGGTCTCTGATGTTTTCACTCCTCTTAACACTGTGCGGTTTGGTAATGTCTTCAGGACTGTTAACACTGTGGGGTTTAGTAATGTCTTCAGGACTGCCCTGTACCTGTTGACCACAGCATCAGGTATTTCACTACATAACGCCTTCTACTTCTCTCCGTTTCTTAACCTCTTTTCCGATTCTCTCTCTACTCTAATATTTGTAATTCCATGCGTTGCCATGGTCTTTTCATAACAGGACTGGGATCCATCAGCCTAAAGAATGAGACATAGAAGAAATAGGACATAAAGGCACACGGTAGTGGTTGTTTAGTGAAATGACCGAGGGAGATAATGGAGGCTGAGAGATTGGATGTATGATGGGGACTTGTGGCAGAAACTGCGGAAAGCTCTAGCTGAGACTTTGACACATTCAGAGAGGCTATAACCATAACACTCAATGGTCTGTCTCCTCTATCTTTAGCCCCCTGTCTACTCTTCTATTTAAATTACAAAAACAACCATTCTACTGGTGCATTTTTTGACAGTGATTGTGATCTCCATTAGATTATGTCAGAATGGTCACAGTCCATAGAATGCTCCTGGTCTGCCCTCTGTGTTCTGTAGACTGACAACTATCCTAACTTAAGCATCATGCACGCACGCACGCACGTGTGCTCACACACACAGGGACGTAGCACAAATTTATGGGTCCTGGGACGTAGGCCCCTCTCTTAGCATCTTTTGAAAATGTTTTGCAAATAATTGAGCCAACAACTGTAGACATGAATCTGTTGGGGAATTGTGGGTAGCCTGTAAAAAACATAACATTATTTCATACACTCATTTTATAACTAAACTTGCAACATGACATGATGATATGGAATGATATGCTATATGTTCCTTTCTTTTCTTTTCTTTTCTTTTCTTTTCTTTTCTTTTCTTTTCTTTTCTTTTCTTTTCTTTTCTTTTCTTTTCTTTTCTTTTCTTTTCTTGCACCGGCGACCCGACCAATATGCCCATAATATGGAGATCTCTGTATCTGTCGGTCCTTGTCCTTTTATGCCCATATATAGAGATCCCTGATGTCATCAGTATATGCACATATATGGGCATGCCCCCTTTTGTGCCCATATATGGAGCTGACTAATCTGTTTGCGACTGGCCCTCCCTTACGCCAATTTTAATATAGGATATACACAGTAATCAATGTATTTGCCCCTTGTGCAAAGACTAAGGAGATGGCTGAGGCTCCTACAGTAGATTGAAAAGGCCAGCTCAGCAGTTCAGAAACCACATTGTGCCAAGAATCACAGGCCAATGCCACAGTTGACCCTGATGGCTTAAAAAGGCGAGCTCAGCAGAAGCAAAACTGAGAAAAAGGTTTAACATCTTACACCATAAGCTGTAAACAGTACACGATCATTTCTCCAACTATTGCAGTTGTTTCCAAGTGGTAAAAGTCATGCATTATGCATGATGAAACAGGCACGTGTGCATGCGCACACACAACGGCGATGGGATTATGGGACTCCGGTTATGGGATTCAAAGAGGCATTATGCCTATCAACGAATCATTAGCATGCAATATACTGTATGGTTGTGCTGAGTTTGCAAAGTGAGTGCATACACATCATTGGATAATGTGTTTTCTAACAATGTTACTGGGATTCAAAGAAGAAAAAGGTTCCCAGCAGGCATAGTGAGACCTAGAGAGACATCGGGAGAAACCAGCAATTCTGTACAATCTAAGTACAGTACAATAAAATAATAACAGTGAAAGGTCACTCTAATTATTGTATTTAAAAGCCCAACTCGGCTGTATCAGTAAATGCTAAATTAAGACTTTAGCTGATGCTATAAGCATCATGTATATGTGGTTGCCATGACAACATCAGATGTCAAAAGTTCACGGAGATTCTGTGCCTTTAAAAGTTAAAGTAAAATGGTATCACGTTAACGTGGTACTTTTGGATCATTTATGAAAGAAGGACTGATTTATTATTTACTTTCTCTGTGTTTGTTTTGATTTAGAAATACATTTGTTGAAAGTCACATGTTTTCATTCACAAGTAAAGAGAACGGGTTAGTTACCTGTGTGGGCATTTTGAGATTCCGGTATATTGTTCTCTACATGATGAAATGGAGACGCACTGGGAGAGAGAGGGAATGTAATCATTCTACAGCTGGTATAATTGACACACACAGAGTATAGAGCACCGAAGTCTGACGTAATTTACACATCCTAGGTTTGTCTACCTGGTTCGCGGTTTTCCACCCCCATTTTGAATCCCCATAGACGTATTTAGTATCGTGTCAAATAAGAACTGTGTTCCAAAAATAAACAAATGACCCTGGCGGTTTTACTCTTATGGATATGAAGCATCAACTGACGGTGAGAAAACGATAATGTTACTTCTGCCGAATTAGTTACATTTTCACCAGAAACAGACTGTATCACATATAAGTGACTGACTATCATAAACGATACAGAACCTCCTCCCTGACAATATCGCCGAGACAGTTTGTTTATTTTTGGACCACAATTCTGAGACGATTCTAAGATGACCCAATGTTATTCTCCATAGCGAAATTACTTTACGAACCTAAGGATGAACGAGTGACGTCAGGACTTCTGTACTCACGAGAGATCTAATGTAACCGTTTATTATTGTTCTTTACAGCTGAGAGGGACACAGAGAGAGAGTAACAAGAGACTTACTGTAACGTACCTGTTTATTAATTACAGCTGGTCAAAGGGCTCAATACGGTAAATAATTCATGTTATTGTGTATTGTGAAAACCACTTTTTTGTAAGAGAATGTTGTTTCCACCTGGGTTTAAATGCAAGTATTGTATTATATTATTATATACTTACAAGCCTGCTAATGCATACGTTCTACATGCAGACATATGCTTTGTGGTATTTTGATGTGGAAATATCTGAATGGAAATACTAACTACCTTTACAGTGGGGTCAATATGAAAGAGTGTATATGTGACAGAAATGTATTTCAGAGTTGAAAGAAACTGTAGTGTATGTGTTTTTGTTATTATTTGATTTGTGCATTGAAACTGTTTTATTTGTGTCCTTTTAGTTTTCACGGTGTTTGTTTAATGTTCCTTGCAATTGGAGGAATAAATGCACAAGAAAAACATCAGTATGATGCGTGGACCTCGTTCATGACCAGACGTGTACAGTAGTTAATGGTTCCTTTATTCCTTTAAGAAACATTGTTGTAGATGAGAACTAGAGGGAATTGAAACCAATAAGAATGCCTAGCAGCTATTATTTATTTATTTTTGTTTCACTTTTATGCAACCATGCCGGTTATTACTGTAAGAACAATTTGTTCTTTAACTAGAAAAGCTAGAACAAGTATCCACTTGCTAAAATCACTGCTGTGCATATAGAGCGCAAAATACCAGCAATTATGTTAGATTCTTAAGGTTAGCCCCACCCCCAGCTAAGTAGTGTGGGCGGGGCCTAGATGGGGAGTTGCATCTAGGCCATAGAGTTATAATGTATCTAGAGAGCGGACGACCCCGCCCCGACCTATTCATTTCAATAGAAGTTGCATGAAGGCGCATGAAGCACCTGGAAGTACCTCTACTTCCTGGATTGGCTAGTATTTTAACCATCATTCTAACATCTGACAATGTATTGCAAAAGAATCTCTAAAAATAAATGCATAAAGGAACTGGGAGACTAAGAGACAAATCAATTGTGTGTGTGTGTGTGTGTGTGTGTGTGTGTGTGTGTGTGTGTGTGTGTGTGTGTGTGTGTGTGTGTGTGTGTGTGTGTGTGTGTGTGTGTGTGTGTGTGTGTGTGTGTGTGTGTGTGTGTGTGTGTGCGCGCTCAGCAAGTTAGTGCATAGGCCATTATGTGCCTTGTGAACACGGGGACCGTGGTTCCAATACAACCTCTGCCTTGTCTCACATGTTTATCCTCTCTATCTGTCCTTGGTTTCCTATCTCTCTACATTAACTTATCTGAAATAAAATCTAAAAACAAAACAGCGAAACTCAGCACATAACATTGATGGCCATAATAACAGTTTAGACAACAATCAGAAGGCAAGCTACTATGATAAGTAATTAACACCCGAGGTGTATTGTAAAGTCTAAAACATAATGCAAAGCTATATTATCAGGTGACTTCTTTTCCAAAACACTATCTGGTGAGGTGATGGGATTTAAGGGGTCATTCAGACGGTTGTGATTTTTCTCTGCAGTGTTTTAATGCTTAACCACGAGCACGCCAACGCCTCTATTCTGTGGGGGACATCCGCCAGAAATCAGAATGTACAAGTTCACAGCTTGTAGATCGGCTATGTCTGGCGAATACATTTGGTGTAGAAGGAAACATACAGTAGGCAGACCAAGTACAGAGCAACTCGGGTATAGAGGGTTTAAGTGGTTAATTCCCATCGTATGAGGGTGTTGTGTGCTGAAGAAGGCAAATCTACAAGCTCAAAACGCATTGCATCTGCAAAGCTTGTACAGTAGATCGTCTATTTTCGGCGTGCAACAAGTTCATCTCGTTGCAAATCTTTGATCTGAACTCGGCTTTAGAGACATGTATGCTGCTCGTTACCCATGGGACCCATGAGATACTGATAACCTCAACAATTATTAGAAATCAATGGACATCCTCAGATAGTACAGTTCCCATGGCAATATAGGATGATTGAAAATGCATTTCTCTACAGCCAAACTGGTTTCTTATTGCATTTGCCTCTTTCTTTTGGAAAAGTATAGAGCATGCACATATATTATATATATAGTCCAATTAAAGATTTAACCAAAAAAATCTATAACTTCATCAGTGTTATTGAATTAAATGTAGAACGCTTGTTCAGGCGAGTGGGATTTACCATGGCCTCATGTTCAAGGGTGTCAGTGGAGCACTGCTGGTATGTCGACAGGTGGTTGTACTTGCTCTCTTCCCCCAATAGAGTCTCCTGAGGGTTTATTTTTGTCTGTAGTTACGTTTTTTTAAAGTCTCTATTGATTGACCTTTTGACCCTTCTCGCTCTATTTTCCTTCTTATTTTGGTGGTTTGTTGTGTTTACTAGGGAATGTAACCAATACCGTATTACATTTTGTAAGTCACCCATCGGCCCTATTTGCTGTTATTGTAGTTTTGAATACATTATTTCCAATTCATGCTTGTTCCCATTGGTTGGATTTATACAACCTGAGTAAATTGACTTTGTAGTAGTTGGCATATTGGCAATTTTGTAAGTGTGTCATATGAAAGCCTTTTCCAGTACAAATACCACATTTTCCAGATAACTTAAAATAAATAAATAAACCCAAACAGATTTCTAGGTTATTTTTCAATTAATTCCACCACCTAGACCTTGGAATATTCTCTGTGCAACCACAATCATCACCGCCACAAACACCATTCAGAACACTGTAGTTAAAGGGCTCGAAAGGGCCACAAAGAGATAATATTGTCTACCTTATAAACAAATAAATAATAGCATCATTTGGACATTTACACTTTAGAGGGACAAGGGGGTCAGCCATATTTGCAACTTTCGTGGATTTCAAAAGTATTACATCTCTTGAATTTTACTTTAACATTTTTAAACAATTTAACCTTTAACAATTTTACTTGAATTTTATGGTGAGTCCAAATAGTAAAGGGTGTGTATTGTTGACAGCTACTCTGCTGGGCCACTTTTCACCAACGTTTCTGTCAGCTCGCATTGCATTTTCAAAGACTACTATCATCTTGTGTCAGAAGGCCAAAGTAAATTGAACCAATTCTATGTTTGAAAAAGTAGATGTCTTATGGTGCAAGGTTATGGCCAATATAAGACAATTATGCACACCATGATGCTCTTATGAAGGCAATATGACAGTTAAAGGGGCTACACCATGAATTTCATTTTTTTTGGGGTTTTTAGTATTTTTTGGGCTCCCCAGTGTCTCTTGTACCCAAAAAAATATTTTTTTTTAACATTCAGTCATTCATGCTCATTTCATGGATTTCCTGAATGGGCGTGTCTGAACAGGCCATTTCAGAATGGCATGGCAAGTGATGTCACTTGCCCTGATTTTGCATTGATGATGGCCAGACAGAATTGCTCAGTAGCTCCCCCCTGCCCAATAGGACGTTTTGGTATTGCAGCTGAAAAAGCTTGGAATGACAGACAGTCAGATTGTGAGAAAAAATATCTGGATGTTTTTTAGGCTTACAACCTGTTTAAAACGTATTAGGGGGCAATATTTATATATAATATATTGTTTTTAAATTCATGGTGTAGCCCCTTTAAGTGGTTTCATTTTTAGACTGCAGTTCAAACAGAGGAAACGTGACTTGGAAAAGAATAGACAAATCAAAACAGAACAGAACCAAAAACATATACGTATGCCAAGGTGCTGACATACTGTTGCCACCTACACTCCTGTGCTGCCAGGTATGTTCTTACCTCCTGAATAAAGACTTCTTAAGTAGCCTCTTGGCTTCTCCAGAAATCCACTCCACCAGACTCAACCAATATCCTTACAAATAATAATAATATTTAATTATATAAATGATTAATTAATTAAAAACAGCTTCAGCAGCTTACTGTAGTGTACATAAGAATACAAATGAGAAATTATACAAATAGCAGTTATACATTGGAAATTATGCTAATTATCTACGTATTAAAAGCTGGTAAGATCAGTGGTCCTCAACCTTTTTGGCTGGCGACCCCCCAAAAAGGGTGTTAGATGTGTGATTTTTTTTGATGAATCTTAGAATAGTAACAGCAAGATGCATCCACCGTCCACAGACTGTTGAAAGCCACCGTTTCACACTTACACACACTTCCTCGCTCTCTCTCTCGCTCTCTCTCTCGCTCTCTCTCTTCCTCGGAAAGATTTTACCTACTGTATCATACTAGAGGTTCGGGCCGCTGTGCGGCCCTCCCGTCTAGCCGCTGCGCGGGGCTCCCGTCTAGTAGCCTGGCCCGCACATCGGAGACAGAGACAGTAGAGCGTGTCGACGTTCATTGCAACACGGGTGTTTGTTTTGACACGCAAATCGAAAGCGAAACCTGACTGCAACATGCAAACCGAAAGCGAAGCGAGACCTAACTTGTTAGAGACCCAGACAGACACACAGCTTGGAGACGCAAACTCTCTATTGTATATTAGGATGACTGTGCTTTTACTGAAATATTAACAAATAAAACAAATGTATTAATTTTGTAATTCAGATTTTCATTTCACATTCAGAAAAGCACCTGGTGACCGCTCCAAATGATTTGGCGACCCTCAGGGGGTCGCAACCCACAGGTTGAGAACCACTGATCTAGATAACCTAGAATAGACTAACTAATACTAACTACTTTCATTCAGTTCACAGTCAAATGTACATGAATATTCATGCTTTATGACAGTCCCAATAAAAGAATAAGTCATGCTTGCAGATGAGGGGTGAAGCGGGCCTCTGCACAGCGCTTTGTCACAGAGGGCAAGAAACACAAGTGTGTATTAGATTTATCTCCAGTCACGGTGTGAGGAAGAAAAGAAGAAAAACCTTCAAATGACACCTTGGCTAATCCCACACCTCTCCGCTAGAAGCGCATTGGATGAATAATGGCTCCGGATGCCCCTCTCGACAGTAAGACCCACTGGATGGACTGGGCTCACTTGCAACCGGGTCAGCCCAGCAGCCGAGGAAAAACAATTAGAGAAAACCTCCTCTTCCCCCCAGTGGGTTTAATGCATGTGGTGAGAGATAGGTTTTATAATAGATTTTTGTCCGTGTAAAATGAGATGCTGACCTCCAGGTCCAAGACTCTCAGAGACATCAGAGGAGTAGGACAGCACACTCCCTATGGGGGTTAAAGTATATTCATCCTGGACATCATTCTCTGGCTTGGTGTGAGTCATACTTTCAGCCATGACAGTTACTTCTCATGGCAGTTACCGCCAGTCAGCCTCTGTGGATGTCGAAAATAGAGATTTTATCTATGCAATTAAGTTTCTCTTTCCTCTTTTTTAGTTGCCCTAACACCCTGGCAATTGTCCTTGGCTTTTTCTGCCCATAAAGTATCTGTTGAGTTTACTTTAGATGTGTTTAGATCATAATATCATTGACATTGAAGAAATGGTACAGTAGCATTACAGTGTCATAAAAAGTATTGTGGTTCTAGTTTGAGGTGAAATATTTTGCAGAAGGCAGTTCCCCCCTAAAAATCCATGTCAAAGTGTTATTGGCATTTTGAAAGCATACATTCTTCTTTTGGACAGAAGGAAATGTTTTTTTTTTTTTTTTTTTTTTTTTTAGCTGAGTGGTAGAAGCGTTTTCGTATATGGGTTCCAAGTTCAACCTGTGTTTGACAAAGCCATGTAATTAAAGTGCTCCTGACAGCCTAAGTTGAAAGAGTATACATGAAAGTGCTCCCAATTTGTCCCAAACTAAACACACGTCAGCAGTGTTTGAGGGAAATTCAGAAGGAGTTGGAATACATTTATACACACCAAAAATCCTCAGTGTTAATTCTTCCATCTGTAACTCTGACAGTGCACAAAGTGTACAAATGTGACCAAAGCTACAGCCGCGCTGAAAGTAATGATACTTTCCACAATTCAGCTTCTATTATTATTTAATTTAATAGTTCATTTGATTGGTTCAGGCAATGATGCAATCCCATGGCCGACGCTCCATATCAAGACATTTCTTTGCATATATTGGCAATATTGTCGTCATATCGCTCGCTTACTCGCTAGCAGTGCGGATGGGGTGTAAGACTCTTAAAACCCTAACAGTCCTAAAACCCTCCAGGCGCTCATCATGGCCATCTGAGCAGCCATCAGCTGGGTATAGCTGAAACTGAATTGCCCCCGCGAGATTAGCAAAGGTTTCCCCTCCCATATTGTTGGTTTGAACCCAGCTCATGACATTTTGTTTCCTTTATTGTCTCCGCCAGGCCGTAAGGCATGGCGAGAGAGTATGTTTTACCCTCCGTCCGTGTGTCCGTCCGTCCGTGTGTCCGTCCGTGTGTCTGTGTGTTACCACCAAATCTCCGGCACCGTTGGCCCGGTCGCTGCGAAACTGTGCACACACACTCCCTGGATGCCAATTCAGAACCTCTGCCTCAAATTTTTCACATGGGCCTGTTATAGCGCCACCAGGAGGCCGATTTGTGCAAAACCCATTTTTTCACATTATTCCTACAGTTTTTAACCAAACGTCATGCAAATCGGTACACAGTATCTCTATAGTCATGTGATCAACCCTGATCTGTCCGATTTCCCATATTCCATCCTTATTGGTTAAGGTTGCCATCCAAAGTTTGCAGGATTGGTCCGTTTTGAACAAACTGCCTCAAACCATGAACGCAGCGTGCGATTTCCATGAAATTTCACACGCACATTCCCACTAGGCCGAGGAAGAAATGCCACCCTTTTCACATTGGCCTGTTATAGCGCCACCAGCAGGTCTAATTTAGCAAAACACATTTTTGGAACAAAATGCTTCAAATCATGAATGCAGTGTCCGATTGCCGTGAACGACCTAAGAATAAATGGCACCCTTTTCACATTGGCCTATTATAGCGCCACCAGGAGGCCACAATAACGTATCTGACCTGGCGGAGACCTGTGCTCCGAGGAGCACTTTATCTAGTTCCTTTCTGTTTCTTGCCAGTCTTGGCTGCATACCTCCTAATAAAATATGAATACCTCAAACATAATTACAATCGGGTAGAGGTGCTTTGTGCTTAACTTTGGAAGGAGACTTGAAATATTTAGCGGTTTGAACTTGAATATCCGCCATCAGAATCATTCGTATAGCTGTCAAAATGTTTCCTTTTCCCTCTTTTCTGTCCTCACTATCGCTGATCTTCGGGTCTCCTTTAGGCAGCTTGTGATGGAGTATGGCTGCCTTATGAAACCATTATAGTGATCCCAAATGGGTCAGAAAGCCATCATTTTTATACCATCTCACCCTTACATAATCCACTCCTTTCTCTACACACTTAGTCATTCAGCTTTCACCATTGTCATGGCAAGTAGGGGTGTTAAGTGAAAATGACTCACATTAGGAACTATAGCAGGTGTGAAATGGACAAATAAAAAAGAAAAAAATCAACATAAGTGATATACAGGCATTGCATTTTACCTCTCTTTTCAACATAATTATGGCATTATACTTTTCACTGAAATTGTGTCCCTGGCAGCCTATTATTTGGCTGATATTTTCATTTGCAGAGAGAGAGAGGGAGTCATACTGATAACATCAGGGATGTAGAGAGACAGACAGACAGGTACAACGGGTACTCTGACAAAGGGTGCAATGGGTATGCATAACCGGATGGGGCATGCGTTCCCTATTTGCATCGTACCCGAGTAGGCATGTGCACTAGTTTATTGTATTATAATGAGTCTTATGAGCCTCATTCACTGTACATTTTGCCGCGAGCTCTGCGCGTTGCATTGTTCAACAAACAAATTTGGACATTCAGAAAATAACGCAACTAACGTAATTAACCTGACATTACTAGCGTAAAATCATTGAACTCCTCTCCTTTCATTGTCAATGAAAGGAGAGAGGTTCAAATCACTGGTGAATGGTTAATGAGTTATTAACGTAACTCGGGGTCAATGAACACAAGCCTGACCTGTGCCCGACCTATTGATAGCCTGGCCCTAATCAATGGGTCTGTCCGGGACCCGTGGGGCTTGCAGACCTCAATCACCAAGTGAATTTTCAACGTGTCTCATGCACTGATAGCAGTGTACAGGTTTAGCATGAAGTGGCTGTTAAGAACGTGCTCATCTAAAAAGCATTGGGTCCCACAGGATACACAAGTGAAGCATGTGACACATCTACCCCGGCGATCCACTGGGCAGATCATTTAAAATTCACACCTTCTCTCAAAAGGCTTGATTTATCCCCTCCAGAGTGCAAAGTATCTGATGATTGCTGGTAGATTATACTGCTGTACAACAGCAGGGGCGATGTGCTGAATGAGGCGTATTGATTAGTTGAGATTTTTATGAGGCTGTTGTTCACAATGCAAGATCTGATCATATTACACTCAGGGGTTGAACTAATCAAAGTAATTTGACAAAGATCCAAATTAATCGATCGTGGGCTTTCAGCCAACATCAACTAGGCTATCAGCAGGAGTTTTGCATAATTAAAAAGTGCACCTCTGTTTTCTCTAGAGTAGTAAAGTTGTAAAACAGTTCCACTATCACGTGTGCTCCCATGTTGTATAGTGATGGATGAATCCTTTTTTTTTTATTACTTGTTATACATAAGTAATAAATATTTTTTGTGTCATGGCTTTAATGTTTAATCAGGACTTTACTTTGTGCCAAATCTAGCAGCTTTAAATTAAGATCCAATATATCACAGACAACCCTTTGGCAAAGACAATAATTATATTCTTTAAACTTTGGAAAACAAATTGACTCCTGATACAACTTCTCTCTTTCCAAATTAACCTCCAAAAATCGTTACATACCTCATTCCAGCAGCATCGTCCCGTTTTGGCCTATAGACAGATGGGTTCCTATTCTCAGTTGGCTGTTCTTGAATGAAATTTAAGCAGACAAATTTTATTGATCAACCATATTCAACATTGCACAACAAACACTCTAAGTCTATTCACTTTGTTCTGCTTTAAAAAGGTACCAATAACATAAGACACCCTAAGTAAGTGCATCTCAATGAACAGTTCCACTCTCACACTGGAACTGTAGCACAAGTGCACTTGCAAATAACATAAAATGCCTCCTTAGTCCCTTGCTAGTTTTTTTGACATTTGAATATATAGTGCAGTAGGCCCAAGGTTTTAAGTAATAGTCTGCCTGCCCCACGGCATGTCTGCATGTTAGAGGTTAAGCACACAGGCATGTCTGCAGCACACAATGGCACACACCGTACCTTTGAAGCCTGCAGAATCATCCCAGCATGATAGCACCGGTGTCCCAGCGCGTTATTTTCAAATTAAACACTGTCTTTAATCCACACTTATCCAATATAATTTGATGATGCATTAGCCCACACACGGGTTACCAACAGTCATTGATCTCTGGAGGTTTACAATGAAACGGTGTGAATTAGTAAATAAGTTATATCTGGGTCCCTGGTCAACCCCTGGCACTGCTGGCAGAGTTGTGTAGAGTATATGTTTATTTGTTCAGAAGTTATCTACATTTTTGTGACACATTCCCTTTGGGCCAATTGGCATGAATAATTAATCAGTTCTTCCTTGTCATAGGACCCACCAGCCAGGTTTATGCTGCTAACTGTTCGAGATATACGGAAAGACAGACATACAGATAGATGGACAAGTAGGGCAAAACAAAAATGTTTTTAATAAATACAAATACACTACTTTTGAGCTCCTACATTGTACACCATCTATAATAAAATATATTAAGTTGCTCTACTGTCTACCTGAAGAATATGCAAAGAATTCCAGTATCATCAACTGAAAATGTTAACAAAATGTCTAAATGTAATGAAAGAGGACCAAATACCCTGCCTTTAGTCAAGAAGCACATGTTCCTTTGAGATGTGAGAGAACAATGTGGTGTCCTAGTTAAGATGAAAGCTTGTTTAGCTTCATGAAAGTGGAAATTTACCCTTGCTTTCTAGTTGAGCACACAGTTGCTCATTTATACAGTGATATGCATCATGGATTGTAAATGTCAATCCTGAGAGAACCTCCCGGATATAGAGTTTGAATAAGAAAAGAGCCAGAGGCTTCCAGGATATTGTTGGTTTAGACGGCCCTGATTTAATCTGTATTTGCATACCAAGCACAAACATTCACATTTCAGTTATATTACATGATTTTACAGATTATTACCTTACTGTATATACAGTAAAGTGTAATTTACTTTGGGATATAAAAACTAGTGCAGAATTGAACGTGCATTTCATGCAACACCACACACTTAGCAAAAACGATATCTAGCCTTTCCCTGGCATAAAAAAAAGATGGGCATTTGTGTTGTAGAGCTTGTTAATTCACCGAGCCAATCATCTGTGAAATGTAGTGCCTTTAAATGCCAGTACATCCTCTGAGCTTTGCTTTCTGTTCTTTTTGGGGGATAAATGCAACCAAATATTGCCAACTGATGCATATTACTACATCAATGAAACTGTCAGACTCCAGACCATGCACACACAAGACCACTGAGGCAAACACTAAAGAGATGCTTTAAAGCTACAATCTGGGACTTATTTTTATGTTTTTTTGTTTTTGTTTTAAACAATCAATACTGCAGATTATTTTAATACAATATAACTAGCATCATCTGCAGTGAGAAATGTAGACTCTGGTGTCAGGTAGGACACAGATTGTACTGATTGACAATGTCAATAAAGTTGAAGCAGACTGGATTAGACACATAGATGTGCTGCCATTTTTTACTGTAGTTCCGATATTGTTGCCATTAACTATCTCTGTCGGGAGAGGGAGACAATGGACATAAAATGCATAGAGTGTAGCTTTAATGTTTATATTTTTGTATGTTTAGTACTGTTGTGTGAAAACAGCTAGCAGAAGAGGAATTCAGAATGTTGGAAGTAGGAACGTATTACCTCAAGTGCCTCCATGAACTATTAGGGGTAAAAAATAAAACACAACAGCTACTGTTTTATTATCTTCATTTTATGTGCAGTGTGACTGTCTGTCTGATGTGACAGTAGCAGCCAAATGCTTTCATCTCAAATGCTTTCTTTACATTTCAGAGGTACAGCCTTTTGGAATTTGCTAAAAGTCCAAAAGCTCCCTTTCATCTATGGCCTTCGTCATAATTATGGAGAAAGCTGCAATTCTGGGATGCATTTTCAGGCCCCACATCTCAGCCAGGATTATATATGGTCTGGGTAAACCCTTTTCCTCACTATGCTAATGACTGAGACATCCAGAGCCAAGTGGCATCATGCGAAATTAAATACTCCATTTCCCTGATTTACAAAAGAAAAAGTATGTTTAGATGTTTTAGCATTTTGTTGTTAATTCATTTAATTTGACATTTTAAAGCAATGCCAGAATACGGCACCATATCTTGGTGTCTACAAACAGTGGTGTTTTGGTCGCTGCATTTATCCACATGTACGCGCCGGTACGGCACTTTAGGTGCACGCACGTGCACCGTACCGCCGGGGGAAAAAAAAATCACCATTACACCACTGTCTAGTACAAATGTGATGTTAAAGCACTTCATATAGATATATATATATATATATATATATATTTCTTTCATTGTTGTTTGTAATTTCCTACTGTGTAATATTCTGTCTAGGTGTCTGCAAGATACCCAGCTCCTTTAGAATATTCCGACTGAAAAACAACTACTGATAAGCGTGGTGATTCCTCAGGCTTTTCATCCTTATACAGTAGTATGTAGTAGATTGTGTTTTACCTCACTGAAACCACCATATGAAGCACCGTGAGGCATGGATACGGTTTAAGGAAGAAGCGCTTCTAGACATCTGTGAGCGTACAGTATCATCACAGGAGTGTTCTCAATTAAAAGTTACATGTACTAATCTTGTTTGATGTACCCCTGACGTCCCCATGCTGACATGTACACTCAGGCGGTAAATCACTCGCGGATAGGTTGCTGTTGTTTGTTGAATCTAAGGCCTTGGCTCCAGATAACTTGCACGAAATGTACCAAAATATCAGGGCCAGCAAAATAGCCTTATTGACGTGAAATTCCAAATCATAACTGCATTTGTGTTGCTTTTAATTGGTTGGTCATTAGAATAATTTCTTTTTTTAATTGTCCACTCCATCTTTTTTTTTTTTCTTTACCAAAAAAAAGTTAATGTTAAAAAGCTTGACAGTGTTTTCTCAGCAGCATGGTGTACTATGGCCAATTTAATTAGCTCAGCTGCATGCATAAAACGTATTTTTAATCATGCTACATTGAGATACTGTATCAATCTGTTGCTCTGGTAATCTTGTCAGATAAAGACACCATCTTAATTTAAAATTAACTGCTGACACCTTGGATTCAGACGCAGCGTTGTGGATTAAGTATTTAAAATGGCTTGTTGTTTACTGGTTCAATTACCTTGTTCATACAGTCACATACGACGCAGTGATACATAAACATCAGTCGGAATTCATGGCATTAGATAAATCTGTCACAACGCTGCTTTATGCATCTTTTGTAAGCTGTTAAGATATCTCTGAGGCTAGCCCCCCTCCCCCATGTCAGAAACATGCAATGAATGTACAGCTGGAGACAATTCCCTGATAAATTGAGTTGAGAACAGTGACAGAGAGATAAACCGAATGGTGAAGCAGCTGTGATGCGTTGATAAAGTGCCGTGATGCCCGCGGTCCTTTGCAGACATCTCCAGTGGGGATGCTTTCTGAATAAGGAAGACATGTGATTGGATCCGTTGATCTGATGTCTGTGGTCTAACCACACCCTCCCATGGGTCTTCTCGGCAACCTGGCATTTGACTGGCACATTTATGTGCTTTTGAAAATCAAGTGCTATTTAGCTCTGCAGCATCTGTGGTCCTCAATGGATCTGTATAAAAAGTGCAGAGTGACGGGTACAGTACAGTAAATGCTCAAATAACTCTATTCTGTGTGAAATGTGGACACTTTCCGATGCTGATATGCTAGGACCAATTGTAGCAGTGTTTAAGATTTGCTCATCAAACCTAAACACTTCTGTTGTTAGGGAGAAAAGTGTTGTTTTTTTTGTGTGGAAAAACTGTGTTACTCATGGAAGATGTATTTCATTCTGCTACCTAGCCTGGCAAGAAAACAAAGCATTCTCCTTTCTGCAGATGAAGGTCAGAAATCTGTGATGCAAGAAAAAGGCATGTCATTGAAACATCTTTCTTCCTCTACCAGGATCTTTTAACCTACTCACCAATGTGGGCTGCCTGGAAAAACATTACCTACTTCCCTACTGGACCATAAGAAACAGTGTGATGTAGAGCAAAACAGTTGCCAGTCCAATCCATCATGTGTGTTGCCTTATATAACTACTTTGGATATCTCTTCATTACTTTATTTAACCCTGGGAGACTACTGTACCATTGGGGAGTATAGCCTTGCAGTATTTTAAAGTGTATTCTTGGCCTGCTGCTAAAGTGTTCTATTTTATAGTCCGTAATCTAACAAAAACAACAACAACAATGCTCTGTACAAAGACTGCAATGCACATCCATCCCAGAATTGGAATTGACTTTAATTGATGGAAAACTACATATTTTCCACATGGACAGTAGAATGTAGGTAGCTAACCTGGTGTGATATTAAAAACAGTATATATTATAATTGATTTCTTAAGGCACCAGACATTTTCCCCTGTTGCCTTGTGTGGGTTCTTGCACTTGCGGTCTTGTGATTTCACTGTACACTGAGACATTTTCCCAAGGCCTCTGTTAGTAAGGAAACAATAGCTTTTTCTTTTCATGCTTTCATTTGACAGCTCTAGCTTGCACTGACTTGAAGTGATGTGTGCAAAGCAAGGACACAAACTAATGAGAAGAGATTTGTGGAAGAGAGAAAGAGATGTCTTTTGGATGCTTCTTTCTATTTGTGCCTCCCTTGCTGTCATATTACTATTGTTGTCTATCGCTTCATTAACCAGTGTTCGCTTGATCACAGGGCCTTGAAATCCCTTAGCCCCATCAACAGATGACCAACACCCTCAAAACACGGTTCATACTGTATGTCCATGGCCCCCAGCTCATAACAAGGCCTCTCTGTACTGCCATGTTTCCACTGAGTTGAGATCAAGGCCATGTTTTCTTCTCCGGTTGCCAAAAGCAAGTAAACATTAACGACTTGACATGCTCGCTTGTGTTTTGTTTTTGTCCCTCTGAGCTCCTTTCCTCTAATTGGAAGCCATTGTCTTTGGTGACTCTAAAGACCAGTTCGCTTTCAAGAGAAACTGTGCTGCTGAACGGGTGCCTCTGGACCGCAGGTTTCAGTTTTAGCTGAAGGGCGGGGGGGGGGATGGGGGGGGGGGCGGGGGATGGAAGAGCGGAAGCGCCCACAAAAGATCAGAGGCAGCGTGTGAGTGATTCGCCAGCTTACAAAATGCTGTGTACTGTGGTAGTGATCTGAGACCACTGATGCTCATCATTATTAGACCAGCAGAGAGAGTACCCAGCAGGGAGGAGCCGGAGATCAAATGAATGGCCAGTCTGATTATTCGGTCTGTCTGTCTGACACATCTCAGGGCCTAGCCTCCGCCGTCCATTTTGGCACCAAGGAATGATGCAAGACAAGGACATACCCATCTGACACCCGGGGGCGTCATTCTGCACACATACTTGGTTGCACATGTGTCGCGTACCGAAAATAGCCGATCCACAAGCTCACAACACACTGTGAGCTTGTGGAACGGCTATTTTTGGTGAACGACAGCGGCAAGCAATGTAGTGTAAATCAGGCATTATCCTCCCAGCCAGTACGTTTTACTGTAATATCAGCTAATGAGCTTTCTTCTCCTTCTTCTTCTTCTACTGCCTTTTCTTTTTTGTATTTACTTTATTGATTTGATTGTGCTTAATTTGTGGAGAGTGTGTGTGTGTGTGTGTGTGTGTGTGTGTGTGTGTGTGTGTGTGTGTGTGTGTGTGTGTGTGTGTGTGTGTGTGTGTGTGTGTGTGTGTGTGTGTGTGTGTGTGTGTGTGTGTGTGTGTGTGTTCCAATTAATTGTCTCCCATGTGAGTTTGTAATGTTTTACTGGAGCTTGAGTCTGTTGCTGTCACTCCATGGAATACTATACATAATTTCTCAAAACACTCTTTCTTTCATTTGACGTTTCCCTCGTCAACTTCACATTTATTGTCACATTGCAAGTTTAAAGGTGAAATTGTTTTATTTTTGCTCATGGTGAGGAAAGATCGTTATCACTTTGTTTCCTACAATCAGCATGTTGTTGTTTAGCTTTGCAGCATGTGTTTGACATTGCCTAATGACGGTGTTGTCACTGACAACCTTTTACTAACTAAAATGTAGTTCCCTGTTTTATATGCTAACAATCTTGCAGTGGCATGCAGTAAACAAGCTCATTTTGATAACATGTTGTGGGTAATTACGAATTCAGCAAATTAGCCAAATGTCCCATGCTACTAATAATTTGGAATGAGTTTACTGTATGTCCCGGGAAATTAATGTTTTTATTTTGTTGTTGTTGTACTCGGAACGGCTACTCACTGCCGGTATCATTAATTAGCATCTTGTTATTTGGAAGCTATCCTTTTAATTAGGCAAGCCCATATAACTGTCCTGGATTAAATGGGGAACAGAGGTATGGGCTTGTTGACAGGTTGAATTCTTCAGTGAAGTGCAATGTGCCTGACTCACAATGAAGACATTTGGGAAATAAGACTTTTGGCTCTTTTCCTTTCCTTTATAGTGGACATAAACAAGGAGGACTAAAGGTTTTAATTGCATTAAGGAGTTGCTTGCATGTTTCCAGTTTAACGAGACACGCACGTACGTGGCTTGAAATGGGATGAATCGAATAGGAGTCGTGTGCTTCGGGGATTACAGCAGAGGTATGGAAGGACGTTTCCTACACCTCTTGGAACACGTACAATGTTTTCATGCTCAATTAGTGTTGAATAATTATGGTCTCAGGGTAATATATTTCAGATATGATATCAAATTGAATCTCTGAGTAGACCCAAATCTGGGTAATACTCTATTGTCAAAGCCCCCCTGTAGATAGCTGTAGACAAAAAAAAAAGATAAAACAGTGGAACACGAGATTAGTGAGGAACATGGTACTATGTAGTATTACATTTCCATCCACAGTGCTTGGCTCAGTTGAGTGGGAAGGGAAAGTCACCCTGGAAACAGGCATTTGGAGTAAATAATGTGTGCCACTGTCTGCTTCCTCAATTTAACTCAAGCATGTCTTATTAAAAATTGGAGGAAAAAAAGGGCCCATACCACATTAGGGATTAGAAATGTGATGTATTTATCCTCAAAAGGAGCCCTGTGCCAAACACTGTTGTGGACAGATAAGTATTACCCAGGATGGACGGAAGACAGAAGACGTCCCCGGTTAAGTCTTGTACATCAATAGATGCCATATTTACCTAAATAAATGGCAAAATACTTAATGGGGCAGGACTAAAGTAAAAGCCTTCAACCTAGGGGAAAGCAATACTGGCTTCAAATACTGTAGGTATAGAATCCACAGCTTATTTTGAATGGGAAATGAATTACCTTAATCTTCTGAATTTGTCCTGCATAACAATTCCTAGTAAAAGGATTTAGCAAATTAGCACCAGGTGATTATTTTGAGTGAGCTTCATCCTAACAAATTAGAATGGGAAAAACTAAACATTTCCGCTTTTAGAGGAGAGGGAGGAAGGGGGTCTTGGGTCAGATGGGTTGATGTTGCTCCCACCTTGAGGTTAGAGATGTGCAACAGCAAAGAGTAGGTCACGGGTTCAAATCCCCCAAGGGCCGCAGCGCAGACAGATCTGGTGGACTGACCAGGATGTCCATGAAAGTGTTTGCTCTGAAATGACCTTAGTTTGGAGATACCACTTTATGTCTCACTATTATTATCTGATGTACTTGTATTATCTGTGTCGTGTTTGTTGTGGGAAGGGATAATAACTCAACCTTGAACTATGAAGTATGTGTGCTGTCCCCATGCACTTTATGTGAACTCCTGTAATTCTCACGTCAGATTTGCAAGCATACACTTATTGTAATGTGTTGATCATCCGTACACCACTGATTCACCACAGCCAGCTTTTCCAGCTTTTCCCTATGGTAAATTCAGCATTTTATTCTTTGCTCGCATCCTTGCTCTGTGATTTATATAATGAATCACAATACCAATATATCCATCAAGCAGCAGATATAGATTGTGACTCCAGTCATCCGGAGGATAAGGAATAAGAGGGGGTACGATAAGGACATGCAGACTCGTTGTGTCCACAATGGCCCTGATGTCTTCTTTTTTTCCCCTTTTTTCTAAAGATTTTGAGTAGCCAATTGTTTTTTATCCCCTTTTAGTCGTGATGCCAATTGATTCCTCCACACACTAGTCAGGTTCACTATGTAAAACAATATACTTTCGTTCAAAATTTGTGGAGATTAGCAAAACTATACATTTTTTTTATCTTCAGAACATGGGGAATCCAAAAATCAATGTTTGCATTTGCACAGACACCTGCATGTCCGCCATATTGGACGTTCAAAATGGCCACCATAAAATATATAATTTGTGCTACCTTGGCTTCTAGACGACATAGACAGTTAATTAAATATGCTAATCCTATGTTTTCTGGGTCAAGGAATCCAATAGAGACCTAAAGGATAGTGCACAGGGACGTGCAGCAGCGCCCCCTAGGGGATGGCCATGGAAATGCAGGTTGACTATGTTAGAAAATATACTTTTGTTATGAATTTTTGATTAGCAAAACTAAAACACTTTTGGAATCTTCAGAGCATGGGGAATCCAACAATCCTTGTTTGCATTTGCACATATACCTGCATGGCCGCCATATTGCATGTTCAATATGGATGACATAAAATATATAGTCTAATTTGTGCTACGTTGGATTCTAGACAACCAACCTTAATTAAATATGTTTTCCAGGGTCCAATACATACACCTCAATGTAGTTCTCAGGATTATAGAAAAGCAAGAAAACAAATGTAAAACATAGTGTTTATAGTTGTGTAGTATCAACACATCATTGACAGGTTTACAGGTGTAAAGAAATGGGTGGAAAAACCCTTTGTTTCTGTTGTTTTCAAAGAGAAGAAAAGAAAAGAAGAGGGGGGGGTCAGGGAGAGCAAGGAGATCTAACAGTAATACTAATAGAACACATGTCAAGGATATACAAGTGGCATAAACCAACAGATACAGTATGTACATGAGGTTAGACATAAGGCGAAAGGGCCTACTCTGTGTGGAGTTTGCATGTTCTCCCGTGTCTCCTAGGGTAGTTAATACCCTCACAAAAACATGTAGTAATCCTGGTCACTATACTGCCTCCCCCTGGCCAGCCGGGGCGCCTGATGGAGGGGAAGGGAATTGGTTGGAATAACGCGTTCCTTCCACGCGCTACGTCCAACCAGGGAAACTCCCCCCTGTCAGGTGACAAGAAGGTCAGTTGGCTCTCATGCATTGAAGGAGGCATGAGCTCGGCCTTGGCCTCCTTAGGCTGGTGGGGGGAGTGTAGTGCCCAGGATCACTTAGCTAATTGGCACCGGGTGAAAAAAGGGTTACAGAATCGAGCGATAAAAAATTGAGAAAAAAAGCCACAAGGTGCAAGGTGGTGACACTTTGGTAGGTCTACATTAGCAGCAGGTATGATATTAGACATTAAGGTGCAAAAACAGTATGAACGATTGAACTATATACATACAATATCTACTAGATCTATCATTCAGGAATATTCTTTTACAGCTCGTCATCACTGTCTGGGGTGTCATTTTCAGCATTACAGACAGTCCGTGTCGTTTTCGCAGTCACTCACTTCCACGCAAACAAAGTTCTGTGCAAGCCAAGTTGAGTCCCCTGCATGAACTTCTCTGGGTTGTCCAATGGGTTTTGCACTGACATCTGACCACTAACAGAAACTAACAGAGGAAGGCGACCTAACACAGGAGGTGAATGATGCATTGGCCAACTTTGTATGATGTACTGCCCAAGGGGCATCCATATAACAAGCATTCCTGACCTAAGGTGGTATCTGTTTTGCAAACATCTGGCATAAAGCAGCAAGTTGCCTCCTACCGTTGGTGCCCTTGAGGAGAACATTGAACGTATGCATGATCAAAGTAGGGTGTGGTGCCAAGCCACTGTGACGTGGCAGAGTCTTTTTGACCCACTCAAACATGGAGCCATGGTGAGATACTACCTACTACCACAAAGGTTCCTCCTGCACCACAGGCCATTGTAGAGTTGGTCAGATGTCAGTGCAAAACCCATTGTACAACCCAGAGATGTTCATGCAGGAGACACAACTTGGCTTGCACAGAACTTTGTTTGGAAGTGACTGAGAAAACAACGCAGACTGTAATGCTGAAAATGACCCTCCTAACAGTGATGAAGATCCGTAAAAGAATGATAGATGATATTGTATATAGTTCAATCTTATAACTTGTCAATACTGTTTTTGCAAGTTAATGTGTAATCTCATGTACATACCTGCTGCTAATGTAGACATACCAAAGTGTCACCACCTTGCACCTTATGTCTAATCTCATGTACATACTGTATCTGTTGGTTTATGCCATTTGTATATCCTTGACATGTTTTCTATTACTGATAGATTGTTCTCCTTGCTCTCCCTGCCCTCTTCTTTTCTTTTCTTCTCTTTGAAAACAACAGAAACAATGGAGTTTTTCACCCATTTCTTTACATCTGTAAACCTGTGGTGTAATAAAGTCAATGATGTGTTGATATTACACAAATATAAAGACTATATTTTCCATTTACATTTGTTTTCTTGCTTTTATATAATAACTACATTGAGGTCTTTATTGGACTCCTTGACCTGGAAACATATTAACTAAGGTTGGTTGTCTAGAATCCAAGATAGCACAAATTAGGCTATATATTCTATGTCATCCATATTGAACAATATGGTGGGCCATGCAGGTATCTGTGCAAATGCAAAGAAGGATTTTTGGATTCCTCATGCTCTGAAGATTCCAAAAGTGTATATTTTTGCTAATCTAAACTTTTTAAAGAAAATATATTTTTTAACATAGTAAACCTGAATTTCACTGGCCATCCCCTAGGTGGCGCTACTGCAAGTCCCTGTGCACAATCCTTTAGGTCTCTATTGGATTCCTTGACCCAGAAAACATTGGATTAGCATATTTAATTAACTTTCTATGTTGTTTAGAAGCCAAGATATCACAAATTATGTATTTTATGGTGGCCATTTTGAACGTCCAATATGGCGGACATGCAGGTGTCTGTGCAAATGCAAACATAGATTTTTGGATTCCCCATGTTCTGAAGATAAAAATAAAGTATTGTTTTGCTAATCTCCACAAATTTTGAACAAGAACACATAGTGAACCTGACTACACACATTTCTATGTTGTCACTGCTCCTGTTGTATTCTACTGGCTCACCTGCCAGTGAGGAGCCTTCACCAGGAGGACGTATAGTCTTCATCCTACTCCTCCTGCACCACAACACCCGCTGACAGGTGCTGCCCCAGCCCGTAGGAGTACGTGCAATGACAAATCGCCCTCCCCGTCCGGCTTCCCTCCCCCGAACACGTAGACCTACACAAACAATTGTGTTTGTGTAGACGCCCGACAAAGCCGGTTGCACCATGGTGGATTTGAACCCACAACCTCCTTGGTGGTGGGCCTTTACCACTGCCCACCCAAGCCGCCGTGCCCTGATGTCTTCTAAAACCATCTGTCCCCCAACTTGTGTGCCCTTGTATGCTCACCCACATCTGTAGGAAGGAAAATGGTGAATAAATGTTGTACAAGGCTTCGTGGAATAAATAAAGATTACCTGTTGGTAATTGAGGTATGATCAATTATACATGCTCACACCATTTTCATTGTTTTGAGAGCATCACTTGCATGGAATTGGTACTGTATCCTTCTCCTCTAAACCTCCCTCATCTCATTACATTGTGTGACCTTAAGCATATAACCCAGGCAAGTTGACCAAGAACACATTCACTATACATACATTGCCAGAGGGAGTTTTGCAGAGACGGTTGCATAAATGCACACACTGTATCATCACACACTTCAGTGTAAGCTGCACAGCACTGCCACTTACCATTGGGCAGTATTCTTCACTATTCCTTCTCTCCAGTATCCTTCATTATTCCTTCACTTCAGTATCCTTCATAATCCCTTCCCTTCAGTATCCTTCATTATGGTAACCGGAAAGGTCTCCACCAATACCTATGATTTTTCTCTGAATACTCTGCCCAGCGAGGTGGAACACTTGGTGAGAACAGCACCTCTCATAAATTCATACAGATTAGAGAGGCGAAGAATTCTTGTTAAATTGGCAAATTTTAGGGTTAAGGGAGAATTTAAGAATATACATGCAGATCATTTTAACAGAAATTGCTAAATTGCCACAATTGAATATTGAATTGAATATGCTTCGGAACATGGTCGGAAATTGTGTGAAGAAAGGGGAGAATTAAAGAATATATGTATTTAACGCCGCGAGGCAGAGAATTTGAACAGAAATTGGTAAATTGACACATTTTCAGGATTAGACAATTGAATAGGTCTATGTGCTTTGGAACATGGTCAGAAATTATGTATAAAGTAGACTATATGGTGAAACAAGCAAATTCGTTCAATGTAGCCTATGTGAATGCAAATGGGACCGTTGGAAGGCATTTAGTTGGTTGGTTCTGGTGCTCAGAAATACCTGGTGCCGACCATTCTGAGGTCACGGGTTTGACTGGGGCCGAGTAGGTTTTGGTGCCCAGTGTTACTGGGGCTGAGCAGGTGTTAGTGCCCAGAAATACCTGGTGCTGACCAGTCCAACATTGTCGGAATTTGACTGCATGGGGCCGAGTAGGTATTGGTGGAGACCGTTGTTGTATTCTTCATTATCCCTTCATTTCAGTATCCTTCATTATTCCTTTACTTCAGTATCCTTCATTATACCTGTACATGGTACACTACAGCTTGTGTTAAATGCATACAGACCAAGAGCATTTTGACCCTGCAGGCTGTCCATGTTGAGTGCAAACATTCTCTGCCATTTAATTTTCCACTCCCTTTTTTTTATTGCACATAAAAGAGTAGGAATGCAATAGGGAGGAAGGTGTCTTAGTTCAGATGGGTTGATGTTGCTCCCACCTTGAGGTTAGAGACGTGCAACAGCAAAGAGGAGATCACGGGTTCAAATCCCCCAAGGGCAGCAGCGCAGACAGATCTGGTGGACTGACCATGATGTTCATTAAAGTGTTTGCTCTGAAATGACCTTTGGAGATACCACTTTATGTCTCACTATTATTATCTGATGTACTTGTATTATCTGTGTCGTGTTTGTTATGGGAAGGGATAATAACTCAACCTTCAACTATGAAGTATGTGTGCTGTCCCCATGCACTTTATGTGAACTCCTGTAATTCTCACATCAGATTTGCAAGCATACACTTATTGTAGTGTGTTAATCATCAGTACACCACTGATTCACCACAACCAGGAAAATGCCAGTGCATTTGGTATACAATTTGTAGGTCTGGTCATGGTCTCCAGTGCATGAGAAACTCTTAAAGTGCTCTGACTGATTCCAACCAAATTCAGTTGGACATATCCTGCCCTTTCCACCATGAGCCCTGATTTCATTGTGCCCAAACTGTAGCTAAAACCGAGACTATTATCTATAGGCTCTATTTAGTGAATGCAATTCTTCTTCTTAATCAAATGTGAAAGTTGCAGACTGTGAACTGACTGCTGATTTCACGTGTCAAGATGCTACATTTAATGATGTGTGCCCTGAAAGGAAAAAACACCAGCTCCACCCGCACCCACTCTATAAATACATTCATATTATTATTGCACACTATGTGCAAGTGCAGCATGAATGTATATGGCAATTTATCTGTGACATATTCATTCTCGATTGTTGATCTAGGGATAACGGTAAAGGGAGTATTTTATGGCCCCATGGAGAGAAGATATAGCTTTTACACCCAGCATATGGCTGCTCAGATGGCTCATGTGAGCGCACAGGGAAAAGGTCTTAGGGGTTTATGCTTTATTTATACTTGGTTTTGTGCTTAACTGAGCTATCCAGTTTAGTAGACCTTGTATTGCGAACTTGTACTTCCATGTACTGTTATGTACTGCCATGTACTGTTCTCATGTCTTACTAAATAAAGTACATCAATCAATCAATCAAACCAAAAACAGCCGATCTACCAGTTCACAACACTTTTGTGAGCTCGGCTATCTTCGTTGTGCGACAGCAATATACATCAGGCTTAAATGTCTTCAGGGACACTTTAACACATTGACTGGGCGAACCAAGGATTGAACCGGTGACCTTTCAATTCCCAAGTGGCCTCTCTACCCACTCAGCTACAGTAGTAATGAAGAGTGTGTTGTATTGCACTGAATCTTTGTTACGCATGTCATTCCAACCTGTAGTCTCCTACAGTAGCCTTTTACCTCCCAAATTGTTATATAGCTTTAGTTTCTCACTGTCTGACAGCTGTCTGATGAAGACATCGCTGGAGGAAGGTGTGAATGTGTTGTCCTATGTTCGCTCACTTAGTGCACATTGATCAAACAGATTAAGGGCAAGCACAAACAATGATGTTCTCACCTTGACACTGCATTTCATTATGTGCCTGTACTTGATGAAGTGCTTTTGGTATTTAGCTGTAGCTACAGTGTTACATAATATTCCATTAATTACTTGAGAGAGGTTTTTCCCCCCCTCATCTTGTTTTTTTTTGCTGTGGTGGTTTTGTGTGGTTTTGATAATGAAGTCGATGTTATTTTGTACCTGTATTCATGTGGTTGAGGGATTGTAGTGCAGCAGACGATAGGTCTAGTAGGCACTTTTGTCTACACTTAACAATAAGACTTTGCTCATTATCAGAGTGTTTTGGCAGGAAAGATCTTATCATAAGGTATTTGCTGAGGCTGCATCCTCTTTTCCACTACTGTACTGCTGCCTCACATTCATTTATACATACAGTACACAAACATTCTGTCTTTTACTGTTGGCTAGTCAGCATCCCCACTGAATAGCTCTGGGTTAAGCGCATTGCTCTGGGTCACTTACCTCATCAGTAGATGTTGAGATTCGGGAATGGTTAACTCATTCATATTCCCCGCACATATTTATCACCGCCAGTCTAAAAATGGTCAGTCACAAGTCCACTGCTTCAACTTGTAAGCTAGAGCTTTTCCTCCACAACCCCATATTTCTCCAGGGAAAAGGGGTCTATGTGTTGGTCCACTTCTGAGACTGAGCCATGTCCATCTTGATCTCTGTTTCATTTTATAATTTATTGACTGGGGTTACAATGGAGAGTACTGGTAGCATTATGCCTGATAGAGAGGACCGGCTGTCTCCATCAAGTCTGGCCAGCTTTGATCTCATCGCCCCCTAACTGACAGACAGGCCTACAGTCACAATGACAGCCATAATAACCCTCTGTGGATGGCCTTGTCTCAGATGGCTTTAGATAACTCGCTTGCATAATGCTTAACTGCATGAATTTATATCCCTGGGCTGTGGCTGACCCTCACACTGGTTCCTTCAGGTCATGGTGCATTGTTTCTGAATGCTATACTGTATGGCCTGGCCGCTTTTTTCTCCATTCCTATTGTACGTTTTTATTTTTATTGTATTTTTATGAAGCCTGACTTTACTCCCTGGATGATTATCTGGCAGCTCCAGTCATAGCCAATCTCAACCTGTTTGTACACTCGGTTATATTGGAATGGAAAAGAGTGAGTTGCTATTGGGACCATGTGACACAGATTACAGGGCATGAGAAAATATAATCTACTCTCATGGTCGATGTACAGTATGTACAGCCATGGGGCAATATCTGTTGTGTACTGTGTGTTTGAACAAGGTAAGGGTCCAATGAGGACGCTCAAACATGAGTATGTACTGTAGCCAAGAACCCTCAACAAAGATATGTCCTGACTCTCCAAACATGTTTTGCTGGTCACTACTTGGAATACAGCCATTATGATTCCAACATGGACAAGCAGAGCTAAACTAACTACTAACATCGAAATGAGCCCCTCTGTTCAGATATGTTTTTTCCATTCATTCTGCAATTTAATTTCCACAATAATTCACAGTTCCACATTGCAATTCACAACATTGTGATCAATGGGGGACGGACGGGACTTAATTAACCTTTTCACATGGCTTTGATATTACCTACACTTTATTTTGGTAGCTCTCTCTTTTCACCATTTTGTTTGGATTTTACTTAAACAAAACAAGTAAAACATTAAAACACATCTAGGTCAAGGTCAGGATAAACTTTATTATTCCCAAGAAGCAATTTCATCAACAGTTAACACACATCACTCAACACACAAACAATACAAACTTTACATAATTGTAGTTTAAAAGGCCAATAGCAGCAGGGACAAATTCGTTCTTAGAGTCCAGCTGCAATCGCTTTTTTGTGACCTTTTATTGTGAAATGTTCTAGTAAAAGGACAGAGACTGGTTGTGTCTCAACCAATCTCAGTCTGTCCTGTCCCCTCGACTATGAGATCGAAATGCAATGACAGTGCTTTGTGTCGGCACTCGCGCACAGTGAGGCAGAGAGAGAGGCAGTTTATGTTACTGCACTGCCTATTTTTCATCTCAATTGTTTTCAGATACATATTTTAGTGCACTGTTTAACTTCAAAATGGGAACTTTTGTAATGCACCGTCAGTTCATCATCTTGAATTGGATTCAGAACAGAGTAGCAGCCCTGCAGTGTCTCCATAATGAGAATCAGCTACGTGTGGAGGAACATTAAGCTATGAGAAACACACATCTGAATGAAATCATGATTATATGATTATTAATAGGGGCCTGCTGATGTAATCACGCGTTACATTTCTGTTTGACAGGAAGTCTGAACCTTTAGGGACTTTTGACGTAAACAATATACACACAACTGTTTCTTTTTTTCCAGCTGGTCTTAAAATTGTTGGTATCATCTTGGCAGATTATATGTTCAAGCAGATGGAAGCAACCTGAACACATTGAACAGGATTGACTACCTTCTTTGTGGGTCTGACTTTGTACATACGGTAGAGGTCATTGAGATGTGTGCCAGCAATTGTACTGTCTGCACATCCTAACAATACCTTCTAACCTGATCCTGTTTTTCCAATGTAAGTGAGCCAAACCATCATATAAAAGAAAAGCTTATAACAGATTCAATAAAACAAGTGTCCCTATTCTGGGGAAAACATTAGGCAAAAATGTTTGTCGTAGATTAATCTCTCAAGAACAGATTCAGAGCTACGCTACGGAATCTGTTGAGAGCCCCATTCAGAACGTGTGCGCGTTAGCTTACAAGTGGGCGTGCCTTCAGATCAGGAAGCAGGCCGCGCTTTACCCAATCAAATGTAGTGGGCGGGATTTACTGTCTGTGCGCTCCCTTCCCAGAAGTTCCCACTGAAAACAAACCAAAACTCATTTAACAATGGCGTCCTTGGAGCAGGCAAAATCACAGAAAGATATTCACATTTTAACTTGCTCTTTCATCATAGAAACAAGTGGGCTTATAACCAAAACGATCCATGTTCTCTGGGAGAAGTGGTGTTAGTGTTCTGTGTAGAAATATTGTTAGTGGGAATGAAAACATAAGCGCACCACCGGAAGTGGAGCGCTGAGGGGAGACCAAAAAACGGGTTTCCTTGCACACGGGTGCTCCATTGAGCTCGGCCCAGAGCCAAGTGAAAGAGTAAAAATCAGCAGAGGGCGCTGTTTTTCCTTTTTATTTGGCGATGGCTTTCCAGATTGGTCGTCGATTGGCTGTTTTGGACTACGAGATTTGGTTTGGAGGTAATTGCTGGCAAACCTAGTATGGAGCCCTGATGGAATTCACTCCAGTCAACTAAGTTATATAGGGTTCTGAGCTTCTGAATACAAGTACTTACATGGTACATGTGTTGGTGGGCCTTTGCACAAACAACATCAGCAGTTGCTTCAAAGGTTACCTTATCATTGTCCCTAAATATTACTGTTGAACAACTGCAACCATCTAGCCACAAATAACAGCAGAACGAATAGAGGGAGGCTTCTTTCTAAAGTAAATGATCATTTACTTTGTTTTAGACATTATGTCCAAGAAGAAGCGTATACTGTATACTGGCCACTAAATTCATCAACCACTGGACCATGGACAGATTCATCCTTAGTGGTGAGAGGACACACCCCTGGAGGTAACCAGTGGAAGATAAAAGGGCATCAGATGAAACGCCATTAACTTTCACTCTGTTGATTTGCTGTCGCACAAGTCTCAGATCATAAAAAATATATTAGTTTGATTCACAACATGTGATGCTAAACCTGCTTCATTTCATGCTAATTCAGCAGCAGTTTAGATTAGCACAGTGAAGCATGATGCGCCCTCCCCAGCGAGCATCAAAGGTGCACGTTTGCATCATCAGTTAGCTTACCTGCCTGAATTAGCCACAGCTTCCCGCCAAGCGCAGTGACAGAGAGGGAGATGAGAATGGCTGTCATGTGAAGCATGAAATCCCTTTAACCAGGTCCTCTGTCACTCAGCAGCCAGTGGGGGAGCGCAGCATACAGAGCCGTACATCCACAGGTTAAGAGGCAGGGGCCACTGACAGCTTCACGACGCATTTACTCTCTGAATGAAGATCGACATTACACAGCATATCCACAGAGCCAGGCATCAGAGCTCATTGTATTACCTGTGCATAGGGGCCTCAGTAAGCATCTGTACTGTATCGGCACTCCAGGCTTCATGTATTAAGGCTCAGCTGCGGTACCTGCTGCAGATTAAAGTAGAATAGAGGCCTCAACTATGTACGGTACTTTTATGTCAGTCTCATATTAGTTACAACCTACAATTTAACATTTAGATTCATGTTTTGTTCTCTATAGATCTGAATAGAAGTTTGTTTTACCTCTCTGGGACATTCAGTATATGTTTTAGTATTAGTATTATTTTAAGGTGTGACCGAAGGCCAATCCGACCAGAGTATTTGTCTGTGTGTATGTAAACTAGAATCTTTATTTATCTACCCAACACACAGATTAAGACATAGTATCAAGTGCAATACTGCCATAATAAATTGCAGATATAACAAAGATACACATTTCCACAGGCATCCGGGGGAACAGGTGCTGAGGACCACCCCAAAGTTAAGGAAAATCCGCCATCATACAATGCAGTACAGTATTTGGATGATTCACACCTGATTATGTTACAACAGCATATTTGGTGGCAGGCCTCAGCACTTGTTCCCCCTGGGCATGCAGAGGATGTTCTAAACTATTTGGGAGTAGGTAAATGCACTCCAAATGCTTCAAATAATAAAACAAATATTTATTTTATTTATTTAAAAAAAAGTAAATGTCCGTTTGTCTTTACATATTTTTAAAACATTGTCCACATTTATGTTTAAAATAAATCATGATTCTGTCCATTTTGAATAGTTTGTATACATGATTATTGTGCAATTGACAGATTGTTGATAGTATTGACATTGGTTCTCAGTTAATAAAGTATGTTTATAAATGGCAGTGGTATGGCCACCCTACTCACTGTACCTTGTACATGTATGTTTAAAATACGAAAGACAATTTTATAATTATACAATATATGTTGTATATAAAAAAAAAAAGTGGTTCACAAGAACATGGTGTAAGAGGCTAGCTTTTGCGTTTACAGTGGTCAATAGAAATTGTAATCTGTATAAATACTTTGCCTAAAATGGCAAAACTGCTTCACAAGAACAAAGTTTGTTTAACTAAGACATTCGCTCAGAATCAGAATAATCTTTATTGTCACATCACAGGTTTACAGGTGTAAAGAAGTGGGTGAAATAAATGTTTTTGTGTGCGCTCGATCATTTTGTAGTATTCCGTGAGAATAGAGGTAGACTACAGTGAGATATATATATATATATATATATATATATATATATATATAATCGTATTTCTTTCTTATTTTTTTTATTTTTCTGTTATTGAACTTTTCATTTACTCAATTGCCAATTACCCCCCATGAGTAGTGAGGTTCCTGTCGCTGCCAACCCCCAGTTGGCCTGTGGAGGGAGTAGACAACTACATGCCACCTCTGATACACTTGGAATTTACTTTGACCCGACAGGAGTTTCACCGGCAGAGTGTTACGTGCGTGGAGATTAATGCCATCTTCCCCATTTCCCTACTGCAGTGACAATGACACAATCCCCTCCTGGCTTCCCACATGAGAACCTGAGAACACTGTCAGTTGTATTTGTTGAAGCGGCCAGCTGGGAAGCCCACTACCTGTAAACTAACACAGGCCTCTGCATTAGTTTACCGTGTTAGTTTAAATTATAAGAGAAAAGCCATTCATAATTATTATAAATAAACCCTTCCAAATTAATTAATATGTTAAAAATACAGACCAAACATCATGATGCACTGGTAACATTAATTAGCCTAATTAGTATATACAATTACTACACTACTATTTGCAGGAATATGGCATAATCTTTAATGTCAGTTCTTCACCAGAGCACATTAACATGTACTGTAGGGTTTATTCAAATTAGAGTTCAACGGGCCTGAAAATTAAGGCCCGCCCCTAACTGGGCCCTACTTGGCCGGCCCGAGGCTCGGCCCGGCCCGAACAATTACCATACTTTTAGGCCCGAAAACCCGAAAAGTTGTCATTGTGTGCTTGATGTCCTCAAAGTCACACATCCAACACACTTTGAACTGAGCAGATTGGACCTAGAGATAATGGCCAAAACATCTTGAAAATGGCACTTTCGCAGAATTTCGATCGCCGATTTTCAATTGAGTTTTGGCCATTGCCGCCCGTATTTCTTTAATAACACGGGCTAGGAAGGTCGAACGGCGACAAAATAGATACCTGAGTAAAGTTCACTTTGAGCTGCTTCCAACATTCCAACACATTCCGTCGGCCTTACCGATAGGCCGCAAGGGGCAGTTGAAATTTCTTGTTTGGGGGTAATAGATTTTTTATTTTTTATTCACGGAACCCGAGACTCAGTCTGGCCCGACTAATTAGCATAGCTTTTGGGCCCGGCCCGAAAACATCGGGTCGGGTTGGGTAGGGTCGGGTTCGGCCAGAATTTGAGAACTCTAATTCAAATGTCAACATTGTATCACTTTTGTTCTGGCATAAAGTAATTTTAACAATTTCCCATTATAAAATGCCACTCAATTCTTCTGCCCTGCTTCAGATAGGCTCTGTGCCTTGGAATAATGGATTCCTTTGTGAGATAATAATATTAGGCGAATTAGCTCGGATATGTAGGAAAGTGCCAAGTTGGTTCTTGACAATGGTTTGATCATTTCCTTTCTTGTTGCTTCACTAAGTCTCTTTAAATGAGGGATTGGATGGAAATAAATCATATTAAAACATTAGTTTAGAGCTTGCTGCTGTCCATCAAACTGGAGGTACAAGATGTATCGACGTAGATCACTAAAGGTACAGACTGAAAAATAATGAAAGTTTCCTCTGTAAACCCATTATCGTGTACTCTGAAGAGTTCCTTGTGTGGAACACATAATGTGCTGTTCTTCCACTTTTCTCTCTTGGCACCCCATCAGTCTCTGTGGGGTCTTTTATCTCTCTGTGTACTTGGGGGATTAGATGACCCTCAGCCTTGTGCTTCCATGCATTTCCTATTTCGCCTTCCATTCTTCCATTCCTTCTATTCCAGCTCGAAAATCCCAAATAGTACTTGATGGGTTCATTCCAAAAACATCATATTTTCTACATTACACCCATCCAAAAAATGTATCATTTTGGATGTATTATTTACCTTCACATCAAGAAATAATTTTCTCCAGCATACAGTATGTATAATGAAGAGGATGAAATGAAGAGGCACTGCTGAGGTTGTCTCTCTCACAGTTAGCCTGCAGTGTGTGAGCTATATTTCCTCCAGCGGCTGCACAGGCAGCTGCAGCCTATAAATAGGCCTGCCCCAGACATGCAGAGGGAGGGAGCGAGAGCTTCGGTTTAACCCCCGAGACCCAGTACTAATCTGACCTCGATAATGGGAATCATCATTAGAGAGTCAGCGGGAGAGTCAGCAGGCCAGGTAAGATCTAGGTCGCCCCAGCGTCTGGAGAGATCTCCACACTATCGCATCTTGGGACAAGCGTAGCACCTGTTGCTGCAGCATCTCCCGATCTCCCCCTCCTTGTTAGCTTACCTGTCCTAGACTCCTCTTTAGCCCTGCTGGCTACCCTTCCACCAATACACCGTCTGTCTGGCAAGGTACAGACAAGGAAGGGCAGCTGACTCGTCTCCACCCATGCCTGTCTCTTTCATATCTCCAGATGGCATAGTGCATGGTTGCATCCGTGCCTCGTCTGGTAGAAATGCATGGCCTGGATTCAACAAAGCAGTTATAGCAAAAGCTTTGCTCTCCCCCAACGGTGCTTTTCTGCAATCAAAGACTGTTCATCTCCCTCTTGCCCTCCCTAGTACAGCCATTCTGGCACAGATTCCATTCTATTTCTCTCTCCCACGCTCTTTCTCTCTATATATTTTCCTATCATTCCCTCTTTCAATCTGTCATTCACACACCGGAGCAGTTCCCTCTAGGTGGGGAAGGGGAGACATCCGCTGATGTGTGACTTCTACCCAGACTTGTGTCATTACGCATGGGGATTTAGGTCAATCTTAATTAAGAGGTGAATTCATTAAAGGGGAGTAGATAAAGAGAGGGGTGTCACGGAGGTGACCCGACCGAGGCAGCAATCTTCTCATCGCTCCTTACTCGCTCACAGACAACCTGAATCTGACACCTGTATTATCCACCGAGGTTCTATGAGGGGCGGAGGAGAAGGAGAGAGGCAGCTGTAATGTCTTTTGGATGAGATGGACTGTGAAAAGGGAGAGCGTTGAGATGTCTCTTCAAGTCCCCTTAGTACTTCGGGGCCAGTGGAGCATTATTGCCACAGTTTATGTATCTTTGCATAACTCTAAATTCAAAAGTAATCTTTCTTTCTTCTCTTTGAGAGAGAGAGAGAGAGAGAGAGAGAGAGAGAGAGAGAGAAAGTGAGTTTGTCGGCTTTCAGTCGTTGTTTTGCACTTTATAAAAGCACAGGCTAGAATTGTTTCAAGAGCTTTGTCAGTTCTTTTTCTCTTTGTCTTTGTCTTCCCAACAAACCCAGAAGGAAACGTTTTGAAAACGGCACTCACAGTAATTTATTTATTTTATTTTATTGTTTGTGTCAGGACCGTAGATTCCGTACATATTAGAAATGAAGGGGCGGTTAATTTAGATTAGTCTTTGGACAAAATATCAACCAATATCAATGTGTGAAATACAATGGAGGAGAATTTACTATTTATTAAATTACAAACAATACTGTAAACATTAAACATGTAAACATGTTTATTGTCTTGAATTATTTAAGCGTCTTTCAGTAACTTTTTCTGAGAATGAAAGGTACTTTTCGGGATGTTGACAGAAACAGTATTGGATATTGTGAAAGCAAGGATGAGGAAAACAAGATTCGGGAGTGAAGAAATATCTTTGAAATATGCTTCATGGATTGCTTGCCTGGAAAATGTTATTTGAAAGGATTTGTTGAATTTTTATTAAAAAAGTATACATCTGACTGCAGATGGCAATAATATTCTTGACAACTTTGTTTGAAATCAGAAAGGGGAGTAACGTCTAATTTATGCCCCATCGAAAAAGACACTTTGGAGATTAAGCTTTTAAACTTCATTCGCAATTCATGCAGTACACTGTCTTTTTGTGGGCCTGCCTTATACTGTGCTTGTGTAATGTATACCACTACAGTACAGTCTCGTTGACATCTCATCATTTAGCTAGTGGAAATGCACCACCTACCAGTTTGTCATACTGGCATCGTATATCATTTAACATACACCCAATGATGATATTCCGTTCAGCCCCGTTGAACACTCACTTTTTCACGTTAAGTGTTTTACAACGATGTAAGACAGAAACACTTTACTTTCTTTGCCAGGATTTCAAAAAGGTCCATTATGGTGACCACAGTCAATGGTAGCACAAGGCGTTGTTCCCTATTTTTAAACACAGGTTTGCTTTTAAAGGCTGACATTTTGCTGGTGTCTGTATCCTGAATGTGGCATATATAAGTGGAACAGATGGCTAATCTTCAGGTCCTTGAGCAGGGATGCCACAACATCTTACTTGGGCAAAGCTTCTCGGCAGGCTTGTTGTCATGTTGACCTTTAATATTTCATGGTGACCTTGTAGAGGTTCAGTTGAATAAAGATAAACTTTGTGAAACTTCAATAATGGTTCAATGCAGTTGGATTGTGTCTAATTATTGATCACAGGTGACAAAAGTAGTTTAGTTCACGATCATTACATAGAAGCATCATATTTTTTTCACGTTCATGCTTTTGTTTGTTTCAGCGTTTCCAGTTCCTCGTGCAGCACCATTTAACAAGCTGAGCCTGAGGCAATCTGCTTCCTCTAGAGGCAAGAGGTTATATGAGTTGGCCCGCAGTCATTCACAGGGCACCGAGAATTGTTTTCTCAAATAAAGACAATTTAGCAATGTCTCTTCGTGGTGTGGCGAGTATGTTGCGATGGTTACTAATCATAAAATGTGACGCTTTTATTTACCTCACTGTAAGGGGATTGGATTGGCGAACTGGAATGATAGCATCTTCACCGGTAGAGGAAAGAAAGACCCCCGGCCCATCGACAATTTCCTTCTTCAAAGCAGTATTAGCAGTTCCATTAAAATCCTGTCACCCTTTTTCTTTACGTCTGTCTGTGGCTTCTGAGGAGGGGAGAAATCACAGTCATTCAAATGCTAAGTGACTTCCCTCTCCCCTGTGAATATTATAGAGGATAGCGCTACTCCATCATTTACCACGCTGGACAAAAAAAAAGAAGAAAAAAAAGCCCAGTGCCTTGAATATCCTACCCCGCTACCTCTGCAGTATCTCGTCATAAGCCATTACCTCTGCAGAGTGCAGACTGCTAGACACATACGGAACACCGTGCTGCGTCAGTCTTCATTAAGACTTAACCGTATATGCGCGCCCGCACACACAGCGGCACGCACACACACCCACGCACACACCCACACACTCGCACACTAACACATGCGCGCATGCATACACACACGGACACGCACGCATACGCACACCTATAAGAGCAAGTTTCACTGATTTCATTATGCTGGCAGTTTTCAGCCCCACTCGCCTGTCTTTTAGACGTGTTGAAGAAATGAGCTTATCATGGCTGTAAATGGATCAATGGGATAATTGTGGGCAAGAGCACTGTCTTTGCCCCCGGCCAAAAATGTTCTGCTATATTAGATGGAGGCGAGGAACAGAAGCTTGTGTGGGATGGAGAAACTGGGGGGGGGTAAAGAAGGGTATGTCTGTCCTATCCGTCACTGGTGAAATTGCCTTATTAATGCCTTTGCTCCTTTTGCTCGACAGGTCACAGATGGAGGGACCATCAAGCAGAAGATTTTCACCTACGATGCAATGTTTAACACCAATTACTCTCACATGGAGGACTACCGCAGACGGGAGGACCTTGTATACCAATCAACAGTCCGGTAAGCTTCAACATCAATAAACATGTACAGTGTACACACACACACACACACACACACACACACACACACACACACACACACACACACACACACACACACATGTTGTCTTCAGCAGTGGTTCAAACATATTCATATTTTGTGCCAGGGACCCCCATTCATGATTTGTGAAAAATATTCAAATCTTTTCACGATTAAAAACAAAATTGCTGATCTACAAGCTCACAATGTGCCGCGATACGATAAATTATTGTTTGCTTGTAGATCAGCTTTTTTCATAAAGAGCTGATATATAGGGTTAAAGTGGTTTAACTGACCCCTGGGGTCCCCAGACCCCACTTTGAGAAGTGGTTGACAGCATCCATAACTGAGTGAGTAGAGAGGAATCAGAAGGTCTCCGGTTTGCGCCTCCGGTGCACCGTGTCCAAGTGTCACTGAACAAGACACTTGACCCCTAACTGCTACCCGCGCAATTTATTAATAGCACCCGCTACTCCTAATAGTTGGGATGGGTTAGTGCAGAGGACAAATTTCACGTACAGTAATTCCATTTACAGTGACAAAAGAATACCCCAAAGGAGTTGGGACTAAATTATTAATTACAGGGAAAATTCCTTTTAATTTGTGACATGGCTGCCTCGGGAAATATGCAGGACTCAAGTGACCTCTTAATGTCAAGGTGGGAAGTGTGTTGAGATGCTGCTCAGTAGTACTACACCACTTCCTTCCCGACCATCTGGCAGTAGGTCAGTCCGGGTGAGACTGGGGCTGACCGGCCATCAGGGTTCGTTGGGTTATCATCTTGGCCAAGACAGGATGAGGAGCTCTAATAATTCACTCAAACGGCTCAGGATATGGAGCTTATAGTTTTAAAGTCTCTACCCAACATCTGGCCAGCACAGTCCTTATACCCCCCACTCTGCTACTGCATTATGCCTCTCCCCTTACTTCCAGGCTCCAGGCAAAGAGCACAGCAGGTGCTCTCTCTCTCTCTCTCTCTCTCTCTCTCTCTCTCTCTCTCTCTCTCTCTCTCTCTCTCTCTCTCTCTCTCTCTCTCTCGACTGCTGCCTTTGAACCCATATGCAGAGGCTCCAGGCCAGTTCTGCTGTGAGGCATATCGTTTTGCGGGTGATAAACTGCTGCACGAGCCTGAACCATCGTGGTGGATGTGCCGTTCCTGATGTGGATGTGTCAGCACTTTGATTAATGACAGCCCGTATCTAACTGACAAAAATAATAGTTCCTACATTCCGTTCCAGCATTACATCTCCCTTCCCCTTCATTTTGAGAACCACGTAGACAGGGAAGGCTGCAATAAAATGGAACACAAGTCAGCCTTCTTGTGGTGGGTTGTCCCGTTTCATTAGGGCCTTGTGTCTTAGTCCATTACCAACAGCTGTACCGGTTCCGCCGCTGTGTGTCACACCTCCGAATCCGTCAAATGTCCTGCTGGTAAATATGAACCACTTTCAATATACACAGTAAAGTCCAGTGTTAATTTAACCTCTTAAGCCCTATTTCATACATTTTCGTACAATGGTGTCGCACAGCAAACATAGCCAGTCTACAAGTTCACAGCTTGTAGAGCTTCTATTTTTGAAAGGTTTTCATTTATAACTAGAAAAAGTGCTCCTCGGAGCACAGGTCTCCGCCAGGTCAGGTAGGTTATTGTGGCCTCCTGGTGGCGCTATAATAGGCCAATGTGAAAAGGGTGGCATTTCTTCTTAGGCCTTTCAATGGGACACTGCATTCCTGATTTGAGGCATTTTGTTCCAAAAATGTGTTTTGCTAAATTAGACCTGCTGGTGGCGCTATAAAGGCCAATGTGAATGTGAAAAGGGGGGCATATCTTCCTCGGCCTAGTGGGAATCTGCATGCAAACTTTCACGGAAATTGCACACTGCATTCATGTTTTGAGGCATTTTGTTTAAAACTGACCAATCCTGCAAACTTTGGAAGCCACTGTAAAACAAATAGGATGGAATATGAAATATCGGACAGATCCATCAGAATCACATGACTATGGAGATGCAGTGTACCAATTTGCGTGTTTTTTGGACAGAATCTGAAGGAATAATCTCCAAACATGTATTTTACATAAGTCGGCCTCCTGGTGGCGCTGTAAAAAGCAGATGTGAAAAATGCAGTCCAATGTTTTTCCTTGGCCTCTAGGGAGTGTGCGTGCAAAGTTTCACGCAGATCGGTGCAGTTATAGTTAGAAATGCAAATCGGCCAGTTATAGCGCCACCATGAGGCTGATTTGAAAATGTTCAAGTGGCATTTCTTCCTCGGCCTAGTGGGAATGTGCGTGTGCAATTTTATGGAAATGGCAAGCTGCGTTCATGATTGGAGGCAGTTGTTCAAAACGGACCAATCCTGCAGACTTTGGAAGCCAACCTTAGCCAATGAGGATGAAATATGGGAAATCGGACAGATCCGGGTTGATCACATGACTATAGAGATACTGTGTACCGATTTGCATGACGTTTGGTTAAAAGCTGTAGGTGTAATGGGAAAAATGGGTTTTGCACAAATCGGCCTCCTGGTGGCGCTATAACAGGCCCATGTGAAAAATGTGGGGCAGAGGTTCTGAATTGGCATCCAGGGAGTGTGTGTGCACAGTTTCGCAGCGACCGGGCCAACGGTGCCGGAGATTAGCTGTTAACACACAGACAGGACACACACACACACACACACACGGACGGACGGACGGACGGAGGGTAAAACATACTCTCTCGCCATGCCTTTCGGCCTGGCGGAGACAATAACATACCCAAAACAGGGATGCCAGGGTTAATGTGGTTAACTCAGAGAATGAAAAGAACCCTGAGGATTTGACTGTGTAGACAGACAGATACATACTGTTCATACAGTACATACGTGTAAATACACAGACAAATATGCACACTGTATGTGAACAGAGAGAGAGAGAGCGGGGGGGGGGGGAGAGAGAGAGAGGGAGAGAGAGAGGAGTTATGGAGAGAGTGGGACAAAGAAAACAGAGTGAGCAGAAGGACTAGACCGAGGAATCATCTGGCTCTGGTTGGGTAGATTACATGTTTGAGGAGTCCTGGGGACTGTGACTGTCTTCCTTCACCCCAGGCCTCAACAATGCACTTGGCAGCTGAACGCAGCGGCGGACTGGCCATTTGGCGTACCGGGCAAATGCCCGGTGGGCCGCTGGGCCAGTGGGCCACTGGGCCAAAAAAAAAAAAAAACAAAAAAAAAATTTTTTTTTTTTTTTTTTTTTTTTTTGAAAAATATATTTTGAAAAATGTTTTAGGGTTATTACGGTCATATCCGAGTCGCGCGGCCCAATTATTAGTTACGTTAATGTTTGGGCTGGGATGCTTTCCAGCAGGCGCCTCAGTGCGGCCGCAGAGTTCATGTGCAGGGCTGGGCTGGCTCTGTGAAACGCCCCCCCCCCCCCCCGTTGACAAAATGGGGGGGGGGGGGTGGTGGGCCGGTCCGGACCAAAATGCCAGGGCTGAATTTTGGTCCCAGTCCGGCCCTGGCTGAACGGCTGTTTCTCTCTGCCCATCCTCCCGTCATCCCTCGCTCTCCTCCCCCTCCTCCTCCTCCTGCTGCTGCTGTGTGTTCAAAACAACTGAAAAGAAGAAAATGTAGAAAAAAACATATGAACATATGACCCCACTTAGAAATGTAATGTGACATTCTGTCCTCCGTACGGTGCTATTTTTATTTGCATTAAGCCCATTCACATTCCCACCTCTGTCATGCCTTTTCTCATCCGTTCCCTCTTTTCTTTATTTTCTCATGTTGGTGTGGCTGGCCAGCTGAGCATGACGTGTCCAGACAATCCTACCGCACACAGTACTCACTGCCATTTTAACGCTGAGTGTAAAAAATGACCCAAAGGTTCCCTGTTCACGCTCTCAGAGTTAAACTTACACTGAGAGTTTTACTGTGTACCGTCCCTTCGGGAGGATAGCAACGGTTACAGTGTCTGTCACACTTACCTGCCCACAGAAAAATATAAATGTACGCTTGCGGAGAAACACAAATCACTCAAGTATGCAGACCTGTGTACATGCACACAGACAACACAGACACACAAATATGCATGCACACAAAGAAAGGAGATAGGCTCACTCACACATAGCACAGCAAGAGGGCAGGATTTCAAATGGCCCAGCGTGAGAAACGGTTGGATGCCATACCTGTACTGACCCATGCCTGGCAAAGTGCTTAGCATACGTTAGTCAAGCAGTGAGGAATAGGGACTGCTGCCATAGTCGCACTAGATCCGTCTGAAGGAACTCTTTCTGACTAGTTGTCATCCCATTTCCACGGTTGTAACACAGCAGCTCAGCACTACTTTGTGGCCTGCTGGGCTGGGCTTGGACCCGCCCAAGCATTTATGGAGCCCTAAGCAGAAATTTAGTTGGGTTCCCCCACCTCCTCAGCACTGCCAGTACCAGTGCCATCTTAATGGCAGGCTTTAGGCACCACGAAGGGTTAATCCCCCCCTGGCCATACTACTGACCATTGTTAATTCTTGATCATTCGCACACCTACTACAGTACATAACACACATCCATTATCAATTTAAGTATAGTTGTGTTGCTTACATTAATACCAGCCTGGCTGACACTGAAATGATCTTAAAAGGTAGCAAACTCCCAGGTGGCTTACTGAGCTTGGTATACTGAAAATTAACAAATAAACCGGCAGACAATATGTTTGCTCTAAACACGTTAACCACTTTAATTGCTTTTGGTAAAAGATTTTAAAAATAAAACAACAACTACAAATAAAATCAACCAACTGCGATAAACAGAGGGGCCCTCATGTGTCAAAAGGGTAATCATGACATCCCACCATTGTGGAGTCTAGGGTTTGAATCCAGCTTTGAAACTGCTCACCCTGTTTTGGATCTACTTGTACTGGGGTCCCTATTGGTAGGGAGATGTAACATGCTTTCTCCTACCTAAAAAGCAGATCCAATTAATCGCCTAACCAAAAATACGTATTTTTTATATTCAATAAAAATATGTGAATCCATTCACAAGTTGTCTTGACTGAAATGTGGTTGCCTGTAGGCAAGCACACTAATAGTGGTTAAAGAATACAATATAAATCTACAGATGTGCAAAAAGGTTCCGGAAGAAAAGAGAAAACTCTTTTTGTATGTCTTCCTCTCACAAACTACTTCAATATTCTACTTTCTCCTTAGAATCAATTGTCCAAGGTATTATGGAGGCAAAGTCATTTATGACATCACTTTAAGAGATCTGGAGAACAATTTGCAGCAGAACCAGTAGACTGCATCATTTCTTTTTTAATAAGTGAGCCAGCTCTGCTTGACATTGTCCCCATGAATTAATTGTCTGTAGTTGTAGTGGGAGGGGAAACTATAGCCATAGGGAATGTGAAGTTTCCCAGTGACTCTCTGCTTAGCAGATTAGTCCATTCTGAGTCCGACAGGACAGATGACCATTCATCATTCCGAAAATTTCTCTTTGTTGAAAACTCAAAACCCCTTATTATCATCAGCTGTAGGTAGATTGCAGTGCTGAGCGTAATGGGTGGAAGTGGCAAGATCATCGTCACTACTGAGTTTCATCACTACTGCAGTTTCATATAGTATGAGTGCATAATTTATGGATCAGAATTAGTTGATTTTACCAACATTATACTCAGCAAGCAATATGTACACGTGAAACAACACTCCTTAATCTATGACTAGCTAATTAGGGTGTAATGATATTGGACTATCTTACAATAAATAAACACAATCTCTGTACGTATGTATGTCAGTTTGTAGTTCAGTTATCTCAAGAACCGTCCGTCTGTCCGATTTCAAACTTGCACACGTGAATCGCCGATGTGACCCATATGCCCATATATAGGCTTATATGGAGATCCAGTTGTCCAGAACAGCTGATTCAACCGATTTATTTCTCTGCTGTCAGGCAGAAACCAGCAAACTCCAAAATGTTCATTTTTCAGGAAATGAAGAACCATATATTTTAAAAACAAAGCAATACTGCCTCATCAGGTGTTGTGTCTTTATATATCGTCAGGTACTTGCATGTGTTATAATATTTTCACCACTTAACCCAAATCCAGCTCAAGTGGAGTTAGGAGGTTTTGTCCATCATTGATAAGAACAGCTGACAATGGATGTCCAAGCTCACAATGCATCACAACGCATTGTGAGCTTGGAGATCGGCTATTTATGGTGAGCGCCATCCTCATATGACTAAGCATAGATTAAGCTGAATGCTGTACTTAGCCTAAACAACTTTTATTTTAACATGCATTGTAAACAACCATGGATCTAACTTTTACCACTGTTATTCTTCTACAGTTGAGTGCAACAAACAATTCTGCCTCAATACTCAATAATTTATTTAACAAAAAAATCATGGCACACCAACAATAAATAAATGGCATATCAATTAAAATACATTCATGACTAATATAATCTGTAGTCTATCAAAATAATTGACGCTGCACTAACACTGCACTTTTTCTTAGCGGGCCTCTTCCTTTTTAACACATCGGGTGCCAGCATTTTAAACAACAGATTACGTTCGGTGCCGAAATCTCACCGTTGAGCTGCGCAGCGCTGTTTAAACTGTAGACCCCACGATGTGCATTCCATGAGAAAAAAAAGCATGTCTCCATTTTAGCCGATGGTGCTGGCTAACGCCTGGAACGATAACATCGCTCACACGAGTAACAATGGCGGAGCGATCGTGCACACAAAATGGGTAGTTTTCCCCAGCGTAAAAAGTTTCGGAGTTATAGGGGTTTTAGAGAAGGAAATAGAGCGGAAGCGGATGTGCGCCATGTTTTTTGACACGATGATGCATCTGGCCCATCCTTGTCAGATTCACCGTGGGTGATCCCAAAGCTGCTCCAGCCCCTCCCGTATGGGAAAAAAAACGAAAAAAATAAAAAGACACCAAACACGGTTCGGACCGTGTTCGGCACCAGAGCGCTACTATGTGAAAACACGGTCCAGACCATGATCGGCACCCGATGTGTTAAGAAGGTGGTCTTGCCATTCAATATCTGACAAGTTTTTTTTTATTATTACCAGTGACATAATATAATAAAATAATAATATCAAGAAAAAACAACAACATTTCAAGGTCTCTTGTGGAACATTTCCAGTACTCTTGGGGGCAATGTGGTGGCCAACGAGGGCCCTAAGCAGGCACTTCATTCACTTATGCATCAGAACAGCCCTGGCAGGATGGAAAGGTTGATATTTTACCGGCTCTAATCTTCCGTTTCCACCTGAGAGTGGCAAATCTTCTCTACAAAGCTGCACCGTTCCGACAGATCCATGCATATGCGCTTTAAAATTTCTGAATTTTCTTAGAAAGATAAGGTGTTTTGCAGAAATCTCAATATTTCCCCACCACTTTCACTTGCAGCGAAATCAGGGTTTCATGTCAGGCATATGTGCTGATTGAACTATAGCAGACTGACACTAATGGAAGTGATTTTTTCTCTCTCCCTTCCCTGCAATGCCAGCAGGGTTTCAAATTATTACACATCTAGCTGTTTCAGGGATGACAGCGATGCAGTCTTCATCTCAGATTGCTTGGCCTTGCCGGGCTTTGACAGATAGTACACATACCAGCTCACATAGGAAGAAGAACCTTAGCATTTCCACATGCAGCTTCATACATAAGCCAATGCTTAGATTATTCCCTACATAATCCCTGGGACACTTTGTCTCACCAAAGTGTCCCATGGGGATTCTCGACTTGTCGTGAATTTTGCAGGTGATACTTTTGAAATTCAAAGGCCCTGGTGTGCAATTTGCAACACGATCCTACGAAAGATCATCTAATTTTCCTTGAAAAATGAGTGCTGCCCATGTCAAACACTGGTAAATTGAAATTTCTTGTCTCTTCCAAATTGCCCCGTGACAGTTATACTACAGAGGGAAAATGAGTTGAAGGTCCTGAAAAATTAATTGCATCAGACTCAATATTTAATAGGCAGAATGTTCATGGTGCAACCTCCAACCCCGCCCCCCCCCCCCCTACTAGAGAGAGGGGGTTTCACAGCCTGGCTGAAATCAGAAAATAATGCTGCGTTGTGAGGTTTCTTTCTGGCCTCTCATCCTTCCTAGTGATGCCTTCCATCATGCCTCGCTGTCATTTATCACGGGGACTTCTCTGTGTTTGCGTGGATTTGAATCTGTGAATGCAGCATTCAGGATTCCGGACAACAGAGCTCGCAGCTTTGTGTGCAACAACAGAGGAATGGGCCAACATCAGCATTTACTAAAATGTAACCAGCCAGCACGGAGCCAATCACACCTCCCCATGGCTCACAAGTAGAAATCCCAGTATTATCCTCATCATTTTGTTCCATGCTTATTCCTCAAGGAAGCACGGGTGATTACACACCTCTCTGTACATCCCAGTCCCGTAGGCGATCTGTCTCTGTATTCCATATATACTTGCTGTACTTAAAGGGGCAATTTACCCATTATTCATCCCAGCTGTATTTTGTCCTGTTGTAGACTTCAGTGTCATACATTCTCTCCAGGGAAGTTTTTTTCACTACACTCTCTAGTTTGATACTTGGTTGTAATGTGTTGTTGCTTTTCACCATATTAACCAAGTAAATTGAAGCCGTTACATCCCCACTTCCCCAGTAGTAACATTCAGTGGATTCAATTTTATTTATTTTATTATTATTAATATTTTTTAATTTTTTTCGGTAGGTCTACAATAAATAAATTGTATGACGTTGTCCCTCACAGAAAATTGCCAATCTGTAAGCTTGTACTGATGTGTCATTTTCAGCTGGCACTGTCTTATGTCAAAGTCTACACTAAATCAGGCTTTAATGTGGTATGCATGTTAGGCCAGGAAGAGAAACCCAGTGAATCAGAGACATCTTTTCAATATGATACCAGCCTGACTGATTTACTTCAGCGATTGACTGGCTCAACTATCAGAACCTGCCCAGTGCAATATTCTGTCAAGAAGACTCCTCTTTCCTCTAGATTTGCACTGTTTAGTTTTCCCTCATATAGGCAGGAAGGAACAACTTTGGTGAAAGACCTCCATAACAGCTAAGAGATCTCAGATGCCACTCCTCAGGGACAATCGATTTCTCTTGAGCTGAGTGCTGTTTTTGCTGCTTCTCTATGGGAGCCTATTGCTATCGATTGCCACCTGGTACAAGTCTACATGAGGTTTATTGTTTATTTCCTTTTTTTCCTTCCTTTTTTATTTTCTTTTCTTTTTTTTACTGTGTTATATATATCTTTCAACTATAATACATTTTTTAATCACTTATTTTCTTGTTTTTTATGTATTGTATCTAGGTTGTATTGATGTTAATTTGTGTTTGCAAGGCTGTGGGTAATGTTCCTTTTCCCAAGCCCTCACCTTGGTTTGGGTCGGTGCTAATCAGCTTTTTATAACTCGCTGATTAATGAGGCCAATGATTTCAAAACAAAGCAAAGGACAAAAGGTATCTAAAAATGCTCAGAAAATATGCTGTGATACATAATTCCCAGTAATGGAGGAAAAAGGTAGGTAATAATGGGATGCTCGAGCTACAGAAAAAAGGGCAAGGGGGTGTGGATGGTCGAGGTGAAGATAGAGAAAGGTTGCGGATTGGAATATTAGGGGAGGGAGAGAGAGAGAGAGAGAGAGAGGGGGGGGGGGGGGGGGAGAGAGAGATAGATGTTCTGGAATTGATTCACATGGCAGTTTGTAAGGGTTTTGGCATGCAGTTATGGAAAGAGCTGCAGATAGTGCCAGAACAGGTATGATGGAAGCCAAGTGTCTCAGAAATGAGTATAATCATGGCTTGTGAAGTGTTCTGGGAACTGAGATGTAGTGGGGTGAAATCAAACTCTCCACGACATGGGAACCAGTGTTTCTGTGGTTAACATTTGTGATGCCTACTGTGACCCTGCGTTTTAACAGCGGGCAACTCCGGGCGATGCCGGGCGATATCGCCCAAAAAGATAAAGAAAATCCATCTTTCATCGCCCCCCCGCCCACTTCGCCCGATCGCCGGCTCTCATAGACTTTCATTATATTTTTGGGCGACGTCGCCCAGAGTTGCCCGCTGTTAAAACGCAGGGTCAGGGTGACTAGGACAGTAGGGGAGACCAAGGACAAAAGTAACACTTTTTGTATTTGCCTTCATAATTCACAGACTACCGTAAATTTCGGACTATAAGCCGCGACTTTTTTCCCATTTTTCGACCCTGCGGCTTATATAAAGGTGCGGCTTATCTATGGATTTTTATAGCTAACGGCCACTAGGGGACCTCCTAAATCTAGGGATTTTACACCCGCGGCTTATAGTCCAGTGCGGCTTATATATGTACAAATCATTCAATTTAGCTGCTGCGGCTTATATTCAGGTGCGGCTTATAGTGCGAAAATTACGGTACTTGAAATATCCTAGTCATCTTTTGCTATAATAAGCATATATATGTGCCCTAATTAATGATACCATTTTTAAGCTTTCACTAATAAGGACATGGCTAAAATATTAATTTGAATGCAATGAGTCACAGTGTTCCAATTGCCCCCGTGACGGGGGCAGTTGTAACAGTGGTTGGGGGCAATTGTAACACTGTAAAAATAAGTCATATTAACACCCTTTATCTCAAATAAAAGCACATCACTAAATAATTACGTATTTTTTATAATTTAACATTTTTACTTACGAATGTTTTATATACCTAATTAAAATTATTTTGTATTTTTTTTTCGAATGATTTTATTTTTCAATTTTGTTTTTTCAAACGTATGTCTATTTTTTATTTAAATGTATTTGTACTTTGAAATGTAGTGACATTTAGTGACATATGTTCATATACTAACAGTATGTAAAAAGTATGTAATCCCAGACAAAAAATCTGCTTGCATTGAAAACACATTGTTACAATTGACCCCGGTCACTGTGTTACAATTGCCCCCGATGGGGCAACCATGATAAAATCCCATATTCTAGCTAGAAACACCTATACTAGCATAGGCTGCTGACGATAATTTGTGACCAATAACATAGAGATGCAATTCATCTAAGTTTAAATTAGCTGACATCTTATCTTTAGACAGCAGAAGGAAAATACTGTACACTCAAAAATGTACGTTTACACCTCAAAATCAGTTTTTTGTTGAAAACTTCTGCTGAGATGAAATGATCATTATATCCTTTCATAGGCAGAGAGAGGACCCTACTGAGCATGTGCACAAGAAGTCTCACCCCTCTAGCTTATTTCTATTTAGAATTATTGAGTGTGTTACTTTTGCCCCCGGTCTCCCTATTCATATGTATCTATACAGTAAGGCAATATTATGGACTTAGATAGTAATTATCATCAATGGTAATATGATCAAGGAATATTTCTCCCATCAATTGTTTCGGCTTGCCGAATCCAAATATGTACTCTGTGAACTAAATTATTTCTCCGCTTTGAGTGCTGAACGTTAGACTAGATGTGGCTTTGGCAATTATTTGTCACTGAGATTTCTGGCGAAAGCCTCTCTTTTCAGTGGACAAAGTGTGTGCTATCTCTCTCCAGTGGTGTAAAGTACTGTAAGTACATTTACTCAAGTACTGTACTTATTTACTATAATTTTGAGTTATTTTTACTTCACTGGAGTATCTCCAGTTTTCAGTACTTTTACTGATACTTATACTTTTACTTCTACTTCTACTTCTACTACTTCTCCTAAACTTTAGTTACTATACTTTGTAGATTTGGATTATTATTACAAAACATACATTACCCACTTCAGCCCTATATACATTTCGACTATTAGAAAATAGCAGATGCGACGCATCTTGTGAAAAGATTTGTATACATTTTATACATACATTTCTCCATAATGAGTACTTTTTCTTTTGTACTTTTAAGTATATTTTGAAACCAATACAATACTATTAAGTCCATTTTGATTATCGGACTTCTACTTGTAACAGAGTGTTTCTACATTTCAGTATTGATACTTTTACTTAAGTAAAACATGTGAGTACTTTTTCCACCACTGTCTCTCTCTCCATGAATTAATTGTCATGGTTGTGTTTGTGGTCCCAGAGTGGGAATAATAGAGGTTTGTACCTCCTAACCTCCTCAGCCCATCTTTCCTCAAAACTGTCCATAGTACGTTGCCGGCAGATTGCGGAAATAAAATAAATCACGGCCAGTCGGCCACCATACATTTCTCACACACACTGTTTGCATTGTTGTCTTCTGCTTGGATGTTTTAGAAAATCTTGGAGGTGCAAGAACTAATGAAAAGAACCTATGCAAAGACTTCATTTTCGCAAGAAGTATAATGCAGCCTTGAGAGCAGACAGGGACGGTCATTCTCTATATGGTCAGCTACTGCTCGGATGTGCCTCACTCCCATCAAAGTATATATATAACATAACATTATACAGGCTGTCGGTGGTCCAGTGGGAGTCAGGTTGGAGACAAAATGTCTTCTTTCATATCATGCTGGAAGCTCCCACAGTCACCGTTTCTAACTTTGCCACCTCTCTCACAATGGCGCTCTACCTTGCACTATTTGACATTGATGAATAGTGGAGTGTGCTGCAAAATTACAGTAATTCTGAATACTTAATGGCATAGTGTTAATGTAAGTGACTCAACCTTTCCTTGCACTTGACTCCAGTATATCTCATGAACGAGCCATACTGGCACACTTTAGTTAAAGGGTGTGTTGAGTGGGCTGACTTCAGAGCCTCGTTGTGAGTTTAGTTTTCTTCGTTGTTCTGGTGTGGCCTCCTGGCCGCTCTTCCAGCAATGCTTTTCTGTCTTCATTCATCTTGTCATCAGGCTTTCTCTTCTCTGCATTTTGTATTAGTTTGAATGTGAGTGTGCCATTCGGGACTGCGGACGACAGAACTGGAGGTTTATTTTTAAAAAACAAAGCAATGGGCCTACATCAGCATTTGCCATAATCCAGTCAGCCAGCACAAAGCCTCTCCCTTCCCCCAGCATGAATAGAAATGCTGTTATTCTCATCATTTTTGAATTGTGTTTAAAATAGGACTATACCCCCATTTCATGCTTTTCCCTCGAGAAAGCACTGGTGGAGGAAAACCTCACTTGATAACTCGAGGCGATCACTCTCTCTTTCTTATATATACTTAGTTTTTTTCTAATCCTTATTTACCCAGGGAAGGTTTACTGAGGACATGCAGAGTTGCTTGCTCAGTGAGCCCTGCCAGTGGTGGAAAGTAACTAAGTATGTTTACTGAAGTACTGTATTTATGTAAAATGTTGAGGTATTTTTTTTAACTTTACTTGAATAGTTACTCTTTTTGATACTTTATAGTTCTTCTACTCCACTGCATTTATTTAACAGCTTTGCAGAATCAGATTATTAATACAAAACATACATTAACTGATACTTTATAAATGATGTATTATTTTAGGTTACACTACCCAGCAGCACATCAAGTAATTAAAATCAGCCCCACCTTTACCAGTTGCAACGCTGTGAAGTGAATATGATTGTGAAATGGGTTATTCTGCAAAACAAGTACTTTTACATTTGATACTGTATTTGTGCACTTTTACTCAAGTAGATGTTTTAATTCACAGCTTTTACTTAACTTTTACTTTACATAACAGGGTATTTCTGCATTTTGGTATTGCTACTTTTACTTGGCAAAAAAGTTTGATAAAGTTGTCCTTGGGAGCTGTCTGGTGCAACAAGTTGTTAAGGGGTTAATTGTATAGCCCACTAAATGAAGCACCTTGAAGGTAGTTTTTGAGACAGGAGAGACAAATCTCTCTTACGTATTCACATTACCAGCCCAAATAGAGCAGTTAATAGAGCCATATCTCTGCAATATATGACATTTGAGATCAGTGGGAGTAAACGCTAAATTGCTCTCCAGTCTGGCTGAAGTAGATGATGTTGAATGCCTTGAGTACTGCCCTGAGGTGCGGAATTGATTCCCTTATTAAAAGGCGACACTCAGGTGTATAGCACAAAAACATACAGTGCGGATAAAGCCTAGTCTGCGTAATTAAAATAGAGACAAATTCTCCTAAGTTGAAGCCACGGTTTGCCATCCCCTTAATGTCTCTGCCAGTCAACGTGGACACCGCTGGTTACATGGAACCCTTCCAAGATAAACATGGTGATTTCTTTCTTTCTTTTTTTTTTTTCTTTACTGTTTTTGGGAATGGAGTGGGGAACGGTGCTTGCTGGCTGGCTCCGAGAGTTGACTGCTCTCCAAAAGACAGACAGACACACACACACACACACACACACACACACACACACACACACACACACACACACACACACACACACACACACACACACACACACACACACACACTGAGATATACATTACATAAACATACAGATGCTCACACACAGACACATGCGCAGTTCTATATGAGTGAATGCATGCACGCACGCACGCACGCATGCACTTACACACACACACACACACACACACACACACACACACACACACACACACACACACACACACACACACACACACACACACACACACACACACACACACACACACACACACACACTAAACTCATTAGAGCTCAGCCGCTGTGAGTGCCCTGCCGTTGTTCCAATAGAGGTCCCTGTCTGTCACACCCGGGCGGCAAGGACAATTGTTCCCGTTTTGTGGGAATAAATCACGGGGGCTAAATGTGACTAGTGGTGTCTCTCTTTGATTATCACTGTTGACACATTAGCCGAGTGTGGAATACAGATGGGATCCCTAGCTTCATTCCAACATGGTGGCTGTATTGCAGTGGTGGACAAACTACCTAACCACAGTACTTGAGTCAAAGTATATACTCCTGGTCAAATATTACTCAACTAAACTCAAGTTACTTTATTACTCAATTACTCAAGTAAAAGTTGCTCAGTCAAATTTGTACTTGAGTTACCGAAGTACTGAAGTACTTGCTTTAAAATTTAAGTATTCAAAAGTACATGCTTTAAAAATGTAATTATTCAAAAGTACAAATTACAAAGTACAAAACATATAAATAATAGATAAAATAGCATTTCTACAAGCGCACAATGCGTCACATCACAACACATTGTGAGCTTGTAGATCTGCTATTTTCACTAGATTTTACATATGGTAAGTGGTTAATTCATAATGTACCTTTTCCCTTCCTAGAAATGCAAAATATTTGTGTTTGAAATTTAGTGGAGAGAAACTAATACATATCCAAAAATACAACTACTCAATTAAAGTGTAGATACTTAAAAAATGTACTTAAGTACAGTAGGCTACTCAGGTAAATGTACTTCTTCACTGTCCCCAACTGCTGTTGCTGTGGTGCTCTGCTGCTGCTGTTGTTGTGGTGCTCTGCTGTAGTTGTGGTGCTCTGCTGTTGTTGTTGTTGTGGTGCTCTGCTGCTGTTGTTGTGGTGCTCTGCTGCTGTTGTTGTGGTGCTCTGCTGCTGTTGTTGTTGTGGTGCTCTGCTGTTGTGGTGCTCTGCTGTTGTTGTGGTGCTCTGCTGTTGTTGGCTGAGTGTTGCTCTTATAGGTTAAGGGGTTGTGGTATTATCATTACTCCTGTTTGTGTTAGAGCAATGAGAGAGAGCATTTTGATGCGATTGTGCACGTTCTACCAACTCCCCGCCCCCCACACCGCCCGCACCACCCGCCATCGGCCTTTGACATAATTAATTGCTTTGGGAAGTTGGATGTAAGCTGTGCATGCCATAATGATAACGTATTACAGCTTGATTAATGATCACATTTTAACTGCCAAAAATAGGAAGTAGCAGATTGTGACTACTATACTAACTGCGCTTGAGCAGGATTTTGACTCACTCTGATTTATTTGTATTAGAAATTGTGAGCTATTCAGTATGAATGTGGCAAAAGGTTTTAGCATTCAGCTCCAAGTCAATGAGGGTGGCTTGAATGCCAAAGCATTTGCCAATTGTGAATGCAATCAATACAATTATTTGTGCACAGGCTATGCCTTTGGGCATCATTTTAAGAGTATTTATTTTATTTATTTTATTTATTACTTTTTTTAACAAACACCTTGAAAACATACTAGGTTCAACATGATTAATTGCCTATGCAAGAAGCAGGGATTGGACAGATAAATAATAAATGACTATTATTTCAGTATCGCCTCATTGTCATCACCTGTGGCGTTGTTTAACATAGCTGGATGTGATCAAATTGTATGCATACTGTAAATCAATGATAAAAAAGGTCAGTGCAACTCTGAAATCCATCATGTGTGATAAAAAGGGTATTATGGATGGATTTAGTGCGCGTGCGGGGGCGCGGAGTGGGTGGGGGAGGTCTGGCAAAAGTCCAAGAAGAGGAACCGATTACATTGTTTGCACATGTGGCAATAAAAGTATGAAGCATCAGGGATGACCTATTACTGTATTCATACCGATTTTATCTCCCATGTTTGCTCAAACTCATTGTGAGCATTGGCTGTTGATTGAAAACACTATCATGCTAATCTGTGTGGGATGTATACAGATAGAACACTGTGGCTATACTGTATCGTATGCATGATGTCCCTTTCCAAATAAGATGTCCACAACTGACAAACAAAATGACTGACAGCATGGAAATTAATACAATTATGAAACCTTATAACCACTTGAACCCCAGCATCCATATTATTGGGTGAACATTAGCCAAAAATAGCCGATCTACTAGCTCACATTCAATATAAAAATCACACCCAGTGTGAAGTGAGCGGTGTTATTTAGAAACAACAGTGGTCATCACAGTGATGGAAGCTCACTTCCAAAAAAAAATGTTTTTTTTAAGTGCGTGGTGCTATTTAGAGGTTATTATTTCATCATGCGTCTCGCTAGCCAATCAAAGCAAAGGGTCTGAATAGAGTCAGCCAATCACGGTAAGGCGAAAAGGGTGTGAATAGAGTCAGCCAATCACAGTACAGGGAAAGACGAATTCCCAACCCCACTTATAGGAGCGGCTACACCGCTCAAAAATTGGCTAATGGGTGGTCAGGCGGGCCGGTTGACGGACCACCGCAGCCCGTCACTATGACCTGTTGACCTGCCCTGTTACATGCCCATATATGGGCATATTCTGATGTCATCAGGGATCGTCATATATGGCATAAAGGGGACAAGGACAGACAGATACAGAGATCTCCATGTATGGGCGCTAAAGGGGTAATGGACAAGGACTGACAGATACAGAGATCTCCATGTATGGGCATATTGGTCGGATTGGCGAACTCTAGATGTGAGGGCCACGTAGCAGTCTGAACCTTTAGTTGTAATAAAAAAATGTAAAGATTGAAAAAAGTGGTCCAAGTACAGAAACAACTCTGGTCCAATTTACCGAGTCTAGATGGTGATGATAGATGATAGAAGTGGCCAAAGGTGACTTAAACAACTGGTTACTATTTTGGTTACATTGGTTATCCTGTATTACATGGTTATTTTTTTTCAAATGGATATACATAGCATCCTGGAAATGTACTTTTCATATTGCCTTGAAAACAGCCATCTAACTCTGCAACTCAAGCTGCACGAAAACTGTCAGTCAAAATGTTGCAATCCACACCTCGCTGCTCGTTGAGTCATCAGAAGTGTCAGCATGTGATGCTGCATTTACTGGAGAAGTGGCATTAATAAAGGTTTTGGTTTTATGCGAATGCAAATTTTTGCCACACAAAATTTTCGTCATATACTTTATACTATATTTCTTGTCCCTTTGCACTCCCGGGTATGCTGTAACGGTACATTTATTCACAGTGGAAAAGTCATTTCTAGGTCAGTGCACACAATAGTTTATTTGCTGACTAATACAATTACTATTCTGAGCTTTACATACATGATATTTCATCACTGTCTTGTATGTCCAATATAGACCCTGTGTTCAAATGGATCCATTATTACTATTATTATTTAGTCAAAAGCACTTATTATTACTTTCCAACAAGAGACGGACTTCCAACATTGTGTCCCTAGTTTTGGGGATGTCGTTATAGGTGAACATTTTCAAAAATCTGAAATTTCACATGCATTCTCTATGTCATTTCACAGCCTTCCAGAGGTACGGATCTCAGACAATGGGCCATATGAATGCCACGTGGGCATCTATGATCGGGCAACGAGAGAGAAGGTGGTCCTGGCATCAGGGAATGTTTTTCTTACCGTTATGTGTGAGTATTCCTCCTAACAATACATTTGCATAATACACTTCTTACCCAGAGTATTATCTACTATGACAGTGAACGAATGGGCAGTGTGGGGTTCAATGCCTTGCTCGAGAACATCTCGATAGGATATGTCAATGCATTCTCACACCTGTTGCATCAAACGGGTGATGAGGTGGGGCAGGATTTGCAGTTGACGCACAGGGCTCTCCTGTCGTGTCACATGTTGCCAAGAACGGATGATTTATGATTCCAAGTCTATCAGTATGCAAGTACAATGGCGCTGAGTCGGCAGAAGGAGACATCGCACCACTGGCCCAAGTCCGCAGGCTCAAGTCTGTTTGCTTTGTTTTGAAGGTTTTTTCACCAGATCCGTCAAACTATTATGAGTTGGGAGTGAGAACGGCACGGTAACATTTTGGAGGAATTGAACCTTTCACCTGGTCAGTCTCTCTAAAGGTTTTACTCGGTGGTGTCCACCAGCAACAGCTAAATCATATCCACATGGTCTGGGACAGTGGTTCTCAAACATGTCAAGGAAATTCATGTATTTGGCCACGGATGAATTTGACCGCAGACCCTTATCTGAAAGCATTTTGTGCCAGGGACCCCCATAAGAGAAGATTTGTGTTAAATAAAAAATGTTTTAAAAGTATGCCAAATTCTTTTTACGATTACGATTTTTCTAAATATTTTCAAAAATAGCAGATTTACAAGCTCACCACATGTCGCGGTGCGATGCGTTGTGAGCTTGTAGATCGGCTATTTTTTTAATAGCCGAAGAATAAAATAGGGTACAAGTTAATCTGATTTTGATGCTACAGTATTATTACATTTTTTTTTCGGACCCAAGTGCCCTTGGGGTTCCTAGACTCCACTTTGAGAACCACTGGTCTGGGAAACACTGTGGTGCGGTATGGTGGTGCGGTATGGTTCTGCTGAGATGAAAATAGCACTAAGCCATCAGACCTATTCTTGTGCAAATGGTCCTGTCAAACATGAGATTGGTTTGAATTTGAGAACACCTCTATGTCATGTCGTATAGGGTGTGTGTAATGCTTAATTTATACTCAGCACTCCCGAAAATAGCCGGAAGTTTGTAGATAGGCTATTTTAGGCGAGCGACACCGTCGTACGCGAAGTATAAAATAAGGCTTACCACAGAATCGCAGTACCACAGGAGACTGTGGATTCATCAGTATTGCTCAATGAATATTAAATATTTCTCACGGGGATGTGACATTCCGTTTGTAACTGGAGATTACTGTTTTCCTCCATTATTCATGCTTGTTTTGCTTGCAGATTATGATGCTGTATGTAATGGTATTATTGTTAGAATTGTTGATTTAACTATCTATCTACAGTATCTATCTACAGTATCTATCTATCTATCTATCTATCTATCTATCTATCTATCTATCTATCTATCTATCTATCTATCTATCTATCTATCTATCTATCTATCTATCTATCTACAGTATCTATCTATCTATCTATCTATCCATCCCACCTGTCTATTCACTAATGCAGTGGTTCTCAAACCTTTTCATGTCAAGGACCACCAAAATGTATTTGGCCGCGGACCCACACCTGAAAATGTTTTGTGCCAGGGACCCCCAAAAGCAAAGATTTGAGTTAAAAATGTTTGCTTAAAAAAATATACATGAAAGATTTGCACACATTTTCACGATTTTTCAAAGATTCACGATTTTTCAAAAGTAGCAGATCTTGGTGACGCGCTATGAGCTTGTATATCAGCTATTTCTGAATGGCCAAAGTATAAAATATGGTTAAAGTGGTTCAAATGATTGTGACGCTATATTGACACATTTTGATGGGGACCCCCCTGGTACCCCCCCAAGGACCCCTGGACCCCACTTTAAGAACAATACACTAATGGACCTACACTTACCTACAGTATGTGTCTGCTTCTTTAGATTGTACCCAAAACAATAGCCAGAGGACCTGGAGCTACTGTACCACTGCTGTACCCTCCCTTCCATTCTTTCGTCTGTTTAGCGTTGTGCTGTCCCATGTAGCAGCAGCGAATGCCGCTCGCGCTTACCATGATATTTCTCTCGCCGACTCCTTCTGCGCTGTAATTACAGGCGTTAACTTAAGTCTCCCTAATGACTGCTGCTTTGCGCCCCTCTGAAGTTTCAATTCCAGCAGCAAAGGCCTGCTGTTCTCCATGTGGCTCTTTGGCTAATTAGCAACAGCATTTTTCAGCAAAAACACAGAGGGGGTGGAGGGGGGGGGAAGAGAGAGAGAGAGAGAGAGAGAGAGAGAGAGAGAGAGAGAGAGAGAGAGAGAGAGAGAGAGAGAGAGAGAGAGAGAGAGAGAGAGAGAGAGAGAGAGAGAGAGAGAGAGAGAGAGAGAGAGAGAGAGAGAGAGAGAGAGAGAGAGAGAGAGAGAGAGAGAGAGAGAGGGAGGAGGCAGAAAGAGATAGACTTTGACATTATTACTCCATTATCACATGTTTTGCCTCTAACAAACACACATGGCTTTTGACTGTCTTTACTCATTTTTATGCCTCTACCGGCGGACAGCTGTGGCCCGAGGCATTACGTTTTCAGGTTGTCCATACGTTCGTCCGTCCATCCATCCGTCCGTCCGTCCCACCCTCCAAATTCATGGACAAATGTCCACTTGGACTTAAGGATGAACTGATTAGAAGTAGACGGTCAAAAGTCAATGCCAACGGTCAAGGTCACTGTGACCTCACAAAACACGTTCATTCGATTCCTTCAAATTCGTCTCTACATATCATCGCCTTTGGGTGGAAATCTTGCATGTCGTAACATGACTCAATGTGAGCTTGCAGATCTGCTATTTTTGCTACTTTTACACAACACTGTCACACAAAGTATAAAAGGTTTCTGCCCCGACAGCGATGATACACTATACGCGAGAGTCCGGACAGCTGGCAGAGGCGTACTGCGATGCGACATCAGTTCCAAGGGACGTTCAGTTCCAAATGATTCCTCATGCCTCTTGACTTTGTGTTCACTTATATGTGACAACAAACACACATCAGTGGAGCAGGGAAAGAGTGCTGACATGGCCATAATTTGGCCGTGGCAGTTCATCACAGTCGCCACACCTTGGATTCGTAGAGGAATTTCACTTTGGATCACCATTTCACTGAATACAATAATTTGCCTTACTTTTATGATACACATTTCCTTTGGAATAATGTACTTTATTCACTCTGGATTGACTGATCAAGCATAGACGTGTGTTTTATAGATTGAATATTTTATTAGACTGAGAAAAACAGCACGAGTACAGTCAAACACTTTGTCTAAAAGGATAACACCAAAAAAGTCCTTGCCCTTGCGGTCTTGTTTCCATGGGGGTCCTAGATATTCAATTCATCAACATATAAAATGGCACCAAAACATTCAATATCATCACAAATATAAAACACTATGAGTAGGAAAAAAAAGGGGGGGTAGGGGAATGGGGGTAAAGAAAGGGGGGGGTGTTACTAATGTTACTGTGTGTGTGTGTGTGTGTGTGTGTGTGTGTGTGTGTGTGTGTGTGTGTGTGTGTGTGTGTGTGTGTGTGTGTGTGTGTGTGTGTGTGTGTGTGTGTGTGTGTGTGTGTGTGTGTGTGTGTGTGTGTGTGTGTGTGTGTGTGTGTGTGTGTTCATGCATGCATGCGCGTTATAGCAAAGACTTGGTGATGCAATAATATCAGAGCAAATGTGGGAAACAGACACCATGTCTTTTAGCATTTACTATGCATAAGGTTTTTTTATATGATTATTCCATGGTGTGGCATGGTGACTGCTGGATTACTCTGAGTAACAACCTGGATTCTATAACTCCCATGTGGGAAACCAAACATCTACAGCTCAGTCAAAAGGGAATTCCCCCCTCGGCCAAGGGAGATTTTATGAGCTTTATATACGTTGTTGCGCACAGTGACGCACGCCAAAAATAAAAGATGTACAAGCTCACAACGGAGCACGCTGCAATGTGTCAGCTTGCATGTTGATCTACTATTTTCGGGGGGGGGGGGGGGGGGGGGGTGATATCAGGCTCAACTATGTACTGTAACATTACTAAAAATGGCACTTGTCAAGGTACTCAAAGTTTACAGAGAACAAAACAAACTACTTAATTTAAAGTAAGAGAAAATAAGGGCTATAACAACTATAAAAATAGTTAGAATGATAAAAAGGGTCAAAAAAGTCAAATATTGTTTCCAGCTTTAGGCTTCTGGGCTGCAAGCAGAGCTATCAGTGCACTCTACTACTTACTGTAAGTCTGCACATTATATGATCGCAACATTGACAAGGCATGCAATTTATAATAGCCTTGGATCCTAGAAACAGCAGATACTTGATTGGTTTAAAATAGAACAACTATGCTACAGCCCGTTGTCACGTACGAGTCTTGTTTGGTTTGTGTCATAGACCCATTTTCACAGTTCATTATGTGCTAATTGTCCATCTACTGCACCTGATGGTGAGCGAGAGACAGAGAGACGGCTAATGTGAGGATATGTAGCAGCAGAGTATCCTCATAATTGCACTTAATTGTGACAGCGTTGTTGGGAAATGAAAATAGCACATCTACAAGCTTGAAAATATAGGGACCTGATGGTCAAATCCTTTTGTGACGTCACACTGAAACATCGACCCTGAGCACTGTACAGTACACACCGTTGTCCATGGGTGAGCTTTGTCAGTGGGAAAGCGAGTCACCCTATTAACCCTTGGTGTGCCTATCATTGGGGATGGGGGAATGAGCAGCATCCTAAATCACCACTCCGGTAAGAGAAGAATAGCCCCTGGCATTGTGGCTAATTGTCGTCTAAGCTGAAGCAGAATTATTCATAACCTATTAATGTGCCAAGTTCACTGTGGAAGTGAGGAAAAAAAGATAGAAGAGAGGTGGAGAAAAGATGAAAAATGAGAGGGGAAAAAAAGTTAATTAATAGGAAACCATACATGGAGAGTATTTTAATTTTTTAAAGCGCTTCATAAATAAGAATTATCATTTTAATGAATCCCCCGCCAAGGAATTCAATCATTCACTTTCAGAAGGCCAAACCTGAACTACCTTGGCTTCTGTCCTTCACTCTTGAAAAGTTTGAAACGCCCTTTGCTTTCATCTTGGACTGAATAGGCATAGTGTAGTTGAATTGATTAAGTCTGGAGGCACACAGGTCTCTCGCCCTGGGGAATGTTAAGCTAATACTAGGATAACTAAATTTATTCCCACTAAAACTATCATACCCAATAAGTGAGATATTAAGTGGCTCAGAATGGTCTTAGCAAGGACTCAATTTCATATTCCCATTTGTAGTTCTCAGTAATGCTGCTTTTGAACACAGTCGGCCAGGGAAGCCTATGCATTAGTATAGGCCTGACTAATCAGTCGAGGGGAGTCTGAGTCGACTGCCAATCTCTTAGTTGAATTATAAAAATAAATAAAAAGATTCAATTCTTTTTTGTTTTATTTTATTATTCGACTGAGAGATTGGCCTAATTTGTTATATTAATTAACTAATAGTTTGCCAAAAATAGGATATACATCATGATTTATTGGGAGAAACCAAGCAAGTATATGTTAAATCAGACATTAAGCACCCCTACAGCCCAAATGGAATGTTCCTCTATTGCATAACATCTTTTTTGCATGATTCGACTGAGAGATTGGCGAATCAGACTGATGAGCCAATCTCAGTTAAAGCATGCCATGGTGTTGCATTAGTCGACTATTAGTCGGCTATAGGCAACATTTGGCCAATCAGATTCGACTATAGACATCCTTAGTCGGGGACAGGCCTACTATGCATACGATCTCCCGAACACACAGAGACTCTCTTTGTCTTTCTCAGACGCGCGGGCTGACAGATACAGAGATCCGTGTTTTTTCAGTTCTCGGAAACCGTTGGTCTGTCCAAATATGACGGGACACACCTCAGGTGAATGGTCAGACACTTTTCGAGTTACGCCAAGGAGTGACACACACACACACATGCGCGCGCGCTCACACACACACATGAGCACACACACACACACACACACACACACACACACACACACACACACACACACACACACATACACATACACATACACATACACACACACTCCACGAATTATAGTATAGATTTCTCAGAACCACCCATAGATTGGCTCTGTATAGGATACTCTTCATCGCATTTACTGTTAAAACAGCACAAGCCACATATTCCAAATAAGACTATGTGACTAGGATATGAGCTTTTATCCAAAATGTAAATACCATTAACATATTAATAATGTGCCCATTGAAGCAGTTATGCTTGTACATTCCTCTATCTACTGTATAACACCAACAGCTAATTCCTTTGCAAGCAGTAAACTCGACACAGTAAAATCCATAGTGTTAATTTAACAATGAGAAAAAAAAAATGCACCCTTTTATGGATCTATTTGAACACTGTTTTTTACTGTGTGTGTGATCTGCAGGGTACTTTAATTTGATGGTCTATGGGAGTGCTGAGGCTCCCCATCCCACCATGAACCTTCACGTACACTGTTAACATATTCATCAAAAGCAGCAGGGAGGGGAAATAGAGGAAAATGTTGATGGATATGCACCTCACAGGGGGCCTATAGAATGTAGTGCCATTGTCATCACAATTCATTCCACATCATCATTCATCGTTTCATTCGACCATGCTTAGAGGAACTTCGAGACAGGAGCAAGTTGTCAATAAGCACTGGATCGGAAAATGACACTTTGCATTTTGATCCGGTGACCTTCCATTACGGATTTATTTGTTTATTTAAGTGTTTTCCTTAGCAATGGGTTCTGTACAATGTGACAAAAGAGAAAACATTGATGGATGGATGGATACAGCAGGCAGGCAGGCAGGCAGGCAACATGAAAAACAAGGGTCATGAATAGAGACATAAAACTAAGATGAATCAAAATAAGAGTAAAAATGTAATGAAGATAAAAATAAGAATACAACTAGCTATGTATTTAATTACTCTAATGACAAGGCAAGAACATTTCGTGGGGGTCAGCATATTTCAAATCAGAAATGTGATCCAGTAGGAAGTGTTATGGCTAGAAATTGTTACACCATAAACACGGCTAATGATAACGAAATATAGTTAATCTGGGCATTACTCCTACACACCAGGTCTGTTTTGTTGATTTGATAATATGATATTAATGCATCATAACATCATATACATCCCTCTCTCTCTCTCTCTCTCTCTCTCTCTCTCTCTCTCTCTCTCTCTCTCTCTCTCTCTCTCTCTCGCTCTCTCTCTCTCGCTCTCTCTCTCCCACACATCTCTTCTCATTAGTTTGTGTCTTTGCTTTGCACACATCACTTCAAGTCAGTGCAAGTAAGAGAGCTGTCAAATGAAAGTGTGAAAAATAAAAAGCTATTGTTTCCTTACTAACAGAGGCCTTGGAAAACTGTCTCAGTGACTGCGAGTGCAAGAACCCACATGAGGCAACAGGGGAAAACAATGTCTGGTGCCTTAAGAAATCAATTGTAATATATATTGTGTTTAATATCACACCAGGTTAGCTACTGTCCATGTGGAAAATATGTAGTTTTACATCAATTAATGTCAATTCCAATTCTGGAATACATTACATATACATGTAATGTATACATTACACAGTGAGTCAGAATCAGAATAAATCATATTTACTGTAAATCACAAATCACATTGAACACACTTCCCCCATGTCTCACTTCATTAAAGCAGCACTATGTAACTTTTTTTTAAATTAATACATTTGTATTTTGTCCAATATGTATGGTAGAGTATGTTAAAACAATCGAACTTATTCAATTGGGGTGGTTGAATTTTGTCTCTCTGCTCTTCTATTGAGACTTTTGACCTGATGGTCAAGATTCAATTTATCCCCTGAGCAAGGTCTACATTTCTCAAATAAGGAAATGTATTCATTTAATGCAGTTTGACCAGAGGCAGGGACAAAACAATGAGGGGGGGATATCAAAAGCAGAGGCATGGATTTTTCCCCTAGCCCCCCCCCCCCCCCCCCCCCCCCCCAGCAAATTGAACCCTGCCTATCACCATAGTGCTTGAAATCCCTTTGCAATATACCTGCTTTCAAAACCATTTCAATACTCATGCAAGTGACCTTGAAACTACTCAAGAGTACTAGTTCACTTGAGCAAATGATTAAATCAATTAAGAGCTAAATGTTTAAATGGTTATAACAGAACCCGAGGGCACTCTAGCTCTTTACTTATGTCACCTCTGCCAAGCCATATTGAATTGATAGCTTTTTTTCCTGCAGCTTTTAAACTCTCATTGAGTTTGAAATGTACATAGGACTGAGAGGGATAAGTACTCTGTTTCTTGACAGTTGGATGTGTTTGTACATAAGCACGCGTGTGCGCACGCATGTGTGGTGCTGGTGGTGAGGGCTTGGGGCAGACTTCTAACCTGTTGCTATTCACAGGAAAGAAATATTTCACTTTGTATGCTGTATCAATAGCATATCCATCCATGTGAAGAAGGCTACACACAAAAGGTCATAATTCCAGGTTTGGCCAAATGAAAAAATCAATACCTCTTTTCCCAGTGGTATAAATAGGGCCATCATTTGTTATTACCTAAAGTGATTCCTGTGCGATATTCCAAAGATTACGAGAGTGGTCATTTGTCTCCTCAGAAGTGAGCCTGACCTTGAGAAGGCAGCTCCTGGTTGAGGTGACAGTGCATGCTTACACCGCTATTGTACATCTCTGAAACTCTGCATGAAACTAATGCGTTGGTCGTAAATGTCCTCCAGTGGGTTGAAACTGTTCACAGTGGATGATTGTCAGGCTTCACACTCACCTTTACAAGCGACAAGATCCTCAGACAACCCCCGGCGTGCGTTTTAAACATCACATCACGTAATCCCAGAAATCCTTTGTTTTAACCTCTGTGAGGCACGAGGATATGATTTAAAGGATACCCTTCGTGAGCCAGCAAGAGGCATGGTATTTATAACCCCAGAAACAGAGATGAGCTCTAAGGTGTGGAGGGACTAATTACCTTCTCATCCCATAAAACAGGGATTCGCTTCAATAATGGATGCCCAACTTTAATTAAGCGCTGTGTATATTTAGCCGCTCGTTTATAAACGGGTGGGATTAATGGCATACTAGCCAAGCCCAAACACAGTAACGCCTGCAGACACAGCAGTTTGGTATTGTGTAGTATGCAGACTTTAGGGGTGGTGTGTGCACGTGTGTGTGTGAAGTGGGTTTGTTTGGGTGGTGTCGTGTCACGTGTGATGGATTGCTAGGGAGAGCCTGTTCCCTCTGTGTCCTATTCTTGTTAGGAGCGTATTAGAGCACCTCTCGACCAGACTCAACACGCCGAAGGACTCAGACACAATGGCCTACTAATCACTTCTTTCCCAATTCAGTCAGATTCATCAGACGTGCTTTGAAGTGTGCATCATGCCGTGCTTTAGAATGCCTGAGGTCACAACAAGGGGACCGTTTATAACAGTTTGAAATATTATTCACCATTAGACACTCTCATTTACTCTCTTTGTGTCTCCTTCCTGTTCATCATACCACATGCCCAGTGTGTCATTGGCAGCTCAGCCTGTTAAAGCCTTTGCAGAGGTTTCCCTTTGTGTGTTTATCCTGTGTCTATCGTACACTACCACTGCAGACAGCTCCTTTTGCAGTGATGCAGTATATTGCAGAACCAAATTAGTAGCCTATATCAGGAAAGTTATCTCTTACAACTAATTAGCATATCCTTCCTTGTAACTTAATCCCCTTGGGATAAACAAGAGCATTTTTATTTTCCATCAAATTCCAAATCTTTGTCCTGAGTGGTAATTTAACTCAGCGAGTGTAAGAAGTCACCCAAATTGACCCATATTTGCATTCACCCATTTATGTCTACAGCTAAAGTACTAGGCCGATCAGCATCATATTTATTCTGCACACTGCCAGCAGGCCAAAGACCTTTATTCTCAAGTATTTTTACTCAACTTGTGTAGCAATAAGATCAATGAGATTACAGTGCTTACTTTCTCATGCAAAATACTCACAAAGCGACTGTGGGGCAAACCCTGACATATTTCAAATCGAATGTTCGCCTGCAGCAGGGGTGTAAGCCCAAGCCAAATTCCCCTAGTGGACAATAAAGTGTACCTTGACCTTGACCTTGATGACATGCCCAGAATAGGAACGCTAGGGTTCATGCGGTTCAAACTCAGGATTTTATTTAGCAAGTGCAGCAGTTCAGCAAGCATGCAGCAAAAGGTGTGCCTTCTACAATGGCATAATCTGTAGAATAACCTTGTGTAGAAACGATCCATGGAAAAGCCCACCACCAGCCTCTGTATCATTTTCTGACAAAGCAGTTGCATCAATGCTTGTCTATACACAGAATAAGTTTCACCATAATGTAGGCTATTGGACTGTACATCAATTTATGCTCTGTCGCACGATGGTGTCACGTGCCAAAGACAGCCAATCTATAAATCAGACTTAACAGGGAGAGTCCTTTCATTTTTACTGTGTGTGTGTGTGTGTGTGTGTGTGTGTGTGTGTGTGTGTGTGTGTGTGTGTGTGTGTGTGTGTGTGTGTGTGTGTGTGTGTGTGTGTGTGGGGTCCACGAAGCACCTCCACTCATTTATTCATCTGCCATCAGACCTCTGGAGCTTGTTCAGAAAGCTGCAGCTCGTTTGGTGTTCAACCGCCCCAAGTTCTTCCACACAACTATCCTTCTCCGTTCTCTACACTGGCTCCCCGTTGCAGCTCGGATCCAGTTTAAAACCCTGGTGCTAGCCTATAGGGCAGTGAAAGGAACAGCTCCTTCTTACCTCCGGGCTATGGTTGATGCCTACACCTCTGCCCGACCACTTCGGTCTGCCACCTCGGGGCGACTGATTGCCTCGTCACTCAAGGGTCCTTCTGGTCGATCGACACGGTCACGACTTTTTTCTGTTCTGGCCCCACAGTGGTGGAATGAACTTCCCACTGATGTCAGGACAGCAGAGTCACTGCCCATCTTTCGCCGCAGGCTGAAAACCCACCTCTTCAGGAAACACTACCCTTCCTCTTTGTCTGGCTTACTTGTTGTTAACTAGTTGTACGAACTCTTGTTTTATTGTTGTACTGTTTTATTGGATCTTGTTTAGTCGATACACTTTTTGTATTAGCTCGTGCTCATTTGATTTTGCTATTTTGTCTCATCTGTTTAAGAAAGTAGGTAGCTGATATATAGCACTTTTACCTTAGTGCTAGGTATACTCTTGGTTGCTTGTTTTTGCAGGAAATGCACTTAGGACTTCTGGTGATTGGTAGTTTAGTTCCCTACCTATGTTGAATGCACTTATTGTAAGTCGCTTTGGATAAAAGCGTCTGCTAAATGACTGTAATGTAATGTAATGAAGGATGTAACTTTAATTTTACAATAGAAGTCAATTGGGGCTTTTATCAAGCTGAAACCTTTCCCAAATTTGTCATAGGTCATAGATCACTGACGTCACAAGCTGGCCACAAATGATGTCTGAGATCGACATGACTCAATGTTTTATAATTACCAGTACATTGTCATTTGAGACCCCCACCACCACCAGCACTAGTTTTGACCGAGCACAGTTTCTAGTGGCCTGTGGTGCATGCTGGCTTGGAGTTCATTGAAAAGAAAGAAGAACCAGATTTATTCAACGATAAGATGAATTATTAAACACGTGTCTTTGAGCTAAACCCTCGGGTAATGACTGAGGGAAAAATAAACAACCCATTGAGTTCCTCAAGGATTTCTCTCTGCAACATTGAACTGACAGTTTGCATCACTTAGATTACACTAAAGAGAAAACTAATCTGGTGTCTGTTCATTGACAGAAAAAAAGATGTAGCACTTTGAGATTTATTTCGAATGTAAAGTGCATTGTAAAACAAATATTATTAGGGGGCCAAGCACGGCGCGCGTAGGCACCCTTTTGTTAATGGTAGTTTTATTCTTCTTCCGCCAGTATCTCACTATCTACACAGTTTAGATAGCAGAGAAGCAATGAGGCAGGTGCGGTAATGTAGTCGCCAATTAGCAACAACTGGGATCTGTCATGACCTCGCAAGCATAAGACCATCAGATATACTTACTCTCAAAGTAAAATCATATTGTGCCCACATTAGAGACCAGCCCTTTTCATACAGTAGCTCTCGTGAAATGCCTTGTTCAATTGACATTTACTAGTTGCTCATCAGCTGCATGCATGGCCAGTACGCCAAGACTAATGACCAGCCAGCTGGTGCTTAGGATACAATATTCTAAAGCCCATAGAGTGAGACTGTTATTCTCTCACCCAGAGACTTTACGAAGGATCTTATGATAACATAACATACTTTGTCTTGTTTCCTACCCAATGGAAGCCTCAGGGAAGCACGTTTGTTCGAGGATAACTATTGAGTAGACTTATCCTGCAACTATCTACAGATATCCTGTACTGTACAGTAGTAGATATCCTGCAACAAGCTTGCTGTGCCTCCACTGTGCTATATGGGGACATGGATTAACATTGTTTCCAAACCTGCCACTTCACTTGAAATCGGACCGCGGGCATGAAGTGCCCATCAGCAGAAAGCATTAATAATGCTTGTGCACCACTGTGGAGAAGAAGCTATTGTAATAGAGAGGTAGTTGGACCCCATAAGCCATCATTATAGATTTAGTTTCCCACAGTGGCAACTCTGTATTGGATTTTCTGTTAATAATGTCTCCATACAGTATCCTATGAATATTAGTAACATAAGCCAAAAACGATAAATAGCTATTCTAAGTACACCATACATTTTGCCTCTCCACACTTAATCCACTTAGAGGCAAGGGACCCTGCAGGCACATTAATGGTGCACTTGACTACTCATTTTATGTGTAAAGATGTCCCGAGTAGATCCCGCTGTGTTCCTCCACCATATGGCACTATTGTTAAAGAGCACAAATTAGGGCTGCTCTGTGTACTGTGTAGGCTGCCACATATCATTTTGCTCTGCGTGAGACCAAGGGCTGTTTATTAAACCCTGTAGGACACAGCTTCCTCAAACTGTCTTCTGTTAATCTTATAGGAAGTGGCACCCCAACCCCCACTCCCAAGCACAGGCGATTTTTAGGGGGGGCATGGTGGGCACTTGCCCCCCATGGTGGCCGAACAATTATTATTTTTTCTTTTTTATATTTAAAACTTACGTACAATATTGAGGTATTTTTACTTTACTTGAGTATTTCCAATTTTCAATACTTTTACCTCTACTCCACTACATCTCGGCGGCAAATATTGTACTTTTACTCCATTACAATTATTTGAAAACTTTAGTTACTAGTTACTTTGCAGATATAAATTATAAAACATACATTAACCACAATTAGCCCTGTTTTATATATATATAGGCTATTTGAAAATAGCTGATCTACAAGCTCACAACGCGTCGCGATGCAACGCGTTGTAGATCGGCTATTTTCAAACATTTTAGTACTTACATTACTTTTGGTACTTTAAGGATATTTTGATGCCAATACTTTTGTACTTTTACTCAAGTTTCATTTTGAACACAGGCCTTTTACTTGTGAAAGAGTATTTCTACATTGCAGTATTGATACTTTTACTTAAGTAGAAAATGTGAGTACTTTTTCCACCACTGCTATGCAGCATCAGAGGGAACCGAAATGTCCTATTGACTCAGGTTGGTGAGCCATGTAGAAGTATGTTCAGGTCAAGGTTGCAAGTCCGGTGAATGGAGTTCTGGTCAGTTATACCAAGACATAATTTTTGATGGGAAGTCATTTTCAGCAAATTGAAAAAAAAAAAAAGTTTACTCCCTTAGAAATAAATTCTGAGACAGAGAAGCATGCCTTTTCAAACAGTTTCTCAAAGACTTTTAAAGCACCACTTTAGAATAACCTTGTGATGTCTTTCATGATTCAACCCTTTTACTATCCTCTCCTTAATCCTGAGATGTGCAAGTCTGATAAGGAAGCACAGCACTTCCCTCAACGTCTCCCTGTGCGCCATGCAGTGAGGGCGTCACTCTTCATCATGGCTTGGTCTCCCTCACACGACCACGTCACCAGACTGTGCTCTGCACCTCACCAAGGTCCCTCCTTTTAACGTGTGGGTGACTGAGGAAGTGACAGAAGAAACAGATCCCCATCCCTGTTTATTGTACCAAAAGCTGAGAGAACATATTTGTCACTCTACATTTTTCCTCAATATCACCCTGCATGATAACACATTTTATTCAGACCCAATACCCCTATAAACAATTTTTTGGAATGTAACGTGGGAATTGTTGTTCTTCCAGTATCTCACCATGAATGAGCCAGAAAAAAAAGAAAAAAAGACAGACAGACGGACAGACATTTTAAAATACACCACCAGGCAGAGCCAACTGTTAGACAGATCCATAGACTGTAATGTCCCATCAACCCTTTTCAAGGACCCAATAAATGCCTGGATTTATTTTTAGTATGGCACGAGTATGATCATGAACACTGTTTTGACTTTAGGGGAAATGCCTATATATATAGGCTATTCTTTTGACATTTAGAGCCCATTTGCTTGTCTTTCATTTTATTATTCTCAACATAGCATTGTGGTTGATGAAGTGTCTGTTTGTTGTTTTTAATACATTTTGATGCCATATCTAGACCTCAATTCTCTATAAATCCTATGTTTCTATTCATTTGCTTTGTGCTCCCAGAGACTGTTTTATTAGCATAGGTAGTACTGTATGTCAAATATGTTTATATGTATTCCTTTATAAATTATAATGTCAGAATAGCTCTCGGGTGTTCTCTTTGGTTTATTTTCTCAGTTCATTCAAATTACACTAGTTTGAAACTAGGACTTTTCTCTATTCACTTAATGTTCTGGAATGCTGGCATGTATTGTTATAAGGGCACCCTTGTAACATTATATGACCGAGAGAGCTTTTTTAACTCCTCAACTGGTATTAGTGAGCTTCCTCTCCCTCATTCAACACAGATATCAAGCGGCTGTAAAAGTGACTTGGTTTGGCTGACCTTTCCCGCACCACATCTGAGGGCAAAAGTAGCAGATTTCCGGAGCCACTACTGAGTACCTTTCACAGTGGTCTCAGCTCTCTGAGATTTGACACTCATCCCCACTGTGGCACAAAAGACGGCAAGACAGGCGATACATTTGCAGGGATAGAATAAATGCAGGTTCAGGAGCTCCTTAAAGCAGCCCATGGGCACGCATGAAATGGATTTCTTCCCAGTGTGGACATTTTTCTAAACTTGAATACAAATCAGGGGAAGAGAGGAATGAAATAGGACATTCATGCCACATTGGAGCGCCCCCCCCCCCCCCCCCTCCACTGGAATCCATCAACTTACTGGTGTGTTAAGCTATCCTACTTTAATTGCCTAAATGGGAAATACATGAAGTGATACTGAACTGCCTGTCTGCAGTGGCACATCGAGGAGAGATTTGTAATGACCTCTCCTGGGGAAAGCAACAGTTGCTTTTAGATGTCACAGGTATTCATCTCTGTCAGCTATGGGGACCAGAGCTGTTACTGTATGGAACTGTGTCAACCAACTATCCAGCTACAGTACATACAATAAGAACTATTTCAAACTAGCACAGTTTCAATCTTTTCAGGGAAGCATGCTTGCCTTTGTTAAAAAATAAAATATTCCTCTACTAAAAAAAGTTAATTTTAGCTTTGAGTGTTTTTTTTTGAGCTTCGGAAAAGTAGTAGAAACTCATGACAAATTGAGAAGCAAGTTGAAGCACATATTGTGTGCACCTGTTCCAGTCTTGTTGTAGTGCTGTCATCAAGTAGTGTATATTAGTGTGTGATATACTGTACTTCAATTACGCCCAGGGGTCATCAATGTGTCCGTACACGGACAAAGACTTGGCAAATTTTAGATTTTTCGTTTTTTTACATATAACATTAGCCTATAATGTTGTCATTTTGACAACATTATAGGACCTATAGGATTATAAGACCCAATTACTGAATGTCAGTCAGCCAGGTTTTCTTCAGAATATGTATGACACAGATTTACTATGGCACATTAGGAGTCCACTAGGACAGAGGTTCTTTTATTTTGTTACTTTCAAGGACCCCCATAAATCTGAGAGTGTACAAATGGAACGGGTCCATTTGGTTCCATTTGTGCACTCTCAGAGTGCACAAAAGGGCAGTCTGATTTCTGTTTTTCTGTTCATGATCACTCAGTTCTTCCAAAATTCTGAATCCACCACCTGGGGAAAGTAAAAACAGAAAAAGGAAGGAAAATGGCCAGAATGGTTGATAAAGCAAAATTAAAACGAATGAAAGTACAATTTCAAGCTTGCAGATAACAGATTTGTTGCATCTCATATATGTGTATACACAAGAGTAACATTATTTTATTTAGGTTCCTCAAAGTTATTGCATCAATAACAGAAATAACTAGAAAAAGTGCTCCTCGGAGCACAGGTCTCCGCCAGGTCAGGTAGGCTATTGTGGCCTCCTGGTGGCGCTATAATAGGCCAACGTGAAAAGGGTGCCATTTCTTCTTAGGCCTTGCACGACAATCGGACTCTGACTGCATTCATGATTTGAGGCATTTAGTTAAAAACATGTTTTTTCGCTAAATTAGACCTGTTGGTGGCGCTATAACAGTCCAATGTTAAAAGGATGGCATTTGTTCCTCAACATAGTGTGAATGTGCGTGCAAAGTTTGAGCACAATTGGACGGTGAGTTCATGATTTGCGGAATTTTGTTCAAAACAAGCCAATAATGCAAACTTTAGATGTCAATCTTAGCAAATCAGTATGGAATATGAAAAATCAAACACATCCGTCGTGATCACATGACTATAGAGATCATGTGTACCTATTTGAGTGAAATTTGGATAAAATTGGAAGGAGTAGTATAAAATAATGTGATTTACATAAGTCGGCCTCCTGGTGGCGCTATAAAAGGCAGATGTGAAAAATGCAGGGCAAAGGTTTTTCCTTGACCTCTAGGGAGTGTGCATACAAAGTTTTACACAGATCGGTGCAATTATAGGTAAAAACACATATCGGCCTGTTATAGCGCCACCATGAGGCTGATTTGAAAAAATTCAAATGGTAGTTCTTCCTCAGCCTAATGGGAATGAGCGTGCAAAATTTCACGGAAATTGCATGCTGTGTTCATGATTTGAGGCATTTTGTTCAAAACGGAGCACTCCTGCAAACTTTGGAAGACATTTTTAGCCAATCAGGATGGAATATGAGAAATCTGAAATACCCGTTTCGTTTAATGACTATAGAGATACTGTGTACCGATTTGCGTGACTTTTGGACAAATTCTGTAGGAGTACTGTCAAAAAAGGTGTTTTGCCAAAAGCGGCCTCCTGGTGGCGCTATAACAAGCCCATGTGAAAATTTTGGGGCAGAGGGTATGAATTGGCATCCAGGGAGTGTGTGTGCACAGTTTCGCCACGATCAAGCCAACGGTGCCAGAGATTAGCTGTCCACAGACGGACGGACAGACGGACAGACGGACAGACGGACAGACGGACAGACAGACGGACGGACGGACGGAGGGTAAAACATACTCTCTCGCCATGCCTTTCGGCCTGGCGGAGACAACAATGAAAGGTCTCCTGTCTATTATTACTGCTGCTACAATGTCTGAGGAAACCAGAACAAAAGAGTATTACTATTCTGTACTCATACACAAGATGTAAGAATAAAGAAACCTTGAACCTTTAGAAATAATTAAGAATAACACTAAGTCAGGTAAGAAATATCTGTATGCATTAATCATACTGTAGCACACTTTGAGTTGCTTTGAAGGTGCTACCGTATATGTATGTACACAGTATTAGTATAATAAGCATCTCTCTCTCACTCTCTCTCTCTCTCTCTCTCTCTCTCTCTCTCTCTCTCTCTCTCTCTCGTGCTGTGTGCGTTATGATGCACACAGCAAGTATATATACTTGCTTTATGCAAATGAAGGAGTTGACTTTATGCAAATGAAGGAGTTGACCCACTGCAGTGCTTTGCGGTTGAGTGCAGTACAGTTCCCATACCAGGTGGTGATGCAACCGGTCAGGATGCTCTCAGTGGTTCCTCTGTAGAAGGCCTGCCAGATCTTGGGCCCCATGCCAAACTTCTTCTGTCCCCTTAGGTAAAAGAGGCATTGCTGTGCCGTCTTCACCACATGGCCATGTGCTCATCTGAGGAGGGGTCCTCAGTGATCCGAACACAGAGGAGCTAGAAGTCACTGACCTCTCCACTCCAACGCCGTCGATGTAGATGGGGGGGCGTGTTCTCTTTTCGGCCTTCACGCTAAGCTTGGTCTTACCGACAATGAGAGACAGATTGTTCTTCTAGCAGCATTGTGTCAGGTTCTCGACCTCTCTCCTGTAGGCCATCTCATCGTCAGTGATCAGGCCTGTCACAGTTATGTCGTCAGCAAACGTGACCACTACTGTACGTTGGAGCTGTGCATGGTGATGACCACCACCTGTTGTCGGTTCAACAGAAAGTCCAGGATCCACATTAAAGCCTAAAGGCTGTCCACACCAAGCACTATAACTATATCGTTCACCACATTGTTATAGTTGTGGTGTGGACTCTGCCGTCCACTTGAGTTAGAATAAATTTGACAACAATATATTTATAGTTGTAGTTATAGTGCTTGGTGTGGATGGCCCTTTTACTCTGCTTTCAATATGCATATTGCATATGATGCATGATAACCCTGCTATAAGAGGAATATGAACAGTTCTTTAGTAACATACTGTAGCAATAACATTTTTATGTAAAAATCTGAAACCCGTCGCTTCATACCACCCTCCTGAATGTTCACAGTATATATCCTAAAAGGAAAATAAATATAAAAATAACAATGGGTAGCCTACTTTTCATTTCCCATCAGAACCCTTTTGTTTTGTTTTGGAACAGCTATTTTGCATCAAAGGGTCTTGCATTTGAAGATTCTTTTTTAAGAAAACGGGGCTCTTTCTATGAAACTCCAACTCAGCAGAAGACTTGACTTCATTTAGTAGTAGCAGTAATTAACTATTCACAAGAGACATAATTATGTAATAGTTTCTTGTAAGATTATAATTACGCTTAAACCCTATATACTTTGTTGACCGGTGTCCCCCAGGGGTCTATACATCTCCCCTCCTTTTTCCCTCTACTTCAAATCTCTTTGCCGAAAATAGCCAATCTACAAGCTCACTACACATGTAGATCTGCTATTTTCGCCGAATGTTTGCTCCCAGAATAGGGTCGCTAGGGGTCATGTGGTAAAATCTTTGACATGGTTCCCAGTGTGACTTCTCCAGAGGTCAGTGAAGGCATAGGGTAGACAGGGGCATGCTGTCCTGACTTTCTTGACTTAAGAAACTTTGTGGCAACAAATAATCAAAACAGCCACCACAGACCCTAACACTTTATACATTCAACACAAGCTCTTGACATGTCTGTCTGTCTGTCTGTCTGTCTGTCTGTCTGTCTGTCAAATTACTTAGGCTCTCCCAGAGTTTGCATTGTAAAGGTCTCACCTATAGCACTGGGACAGGCACAAATTACATAATTAAGGTGGTTGTCTCACAACTCAATTTCATTCCTTGAATAATGGATGATCTGAGATGCTCTTTTATTACCTGAACACAGACAACACTCTGGACACCCACCTATGCACTGCATTGTCATACCTTGCATTTCCAGGAGGTTGACGTCATTGCACAGCTCGTAAATCATGTGGCAGAACATGGTATAGTATATCCTCTTGAAACCCAACATGTTTATGAGGTGTTGAAATGAAGGATCACTGCAGGGGCAGACGCTCCCACCTAAATCAAATTAGGCCGTAATGGAAAGTAGGTGCAGAGGCACTGTATCTGCAACCTCAAATGTGTCAAAGTCAATATGTTTGTCAGATTGCCCCTGAACAGAGTAAGTCTGCTCCATAAATGATTCCTTGTTCCCTATAATGAAGACTCTTTCAACTGGTTCTTGCTGCTGGCTGTGACTTTGCCCGAGAGCATATTCTCACTTGTTCTAACCTATTGTGACTGAATGACTGTGGAATGGAAACAGGCTCACAACCCAACTTACAATTATAGATGGGCTATTTCTGTCGGAACACAAGAGGTTGTCTCTGACTCAGTGTTTCTGCTCTACTGATCTGAAGACAAATACACAACTATTTGTTAACTCATTCACACTGATGTGTTTTTTCTCACACACTCCAAAATAAGTATAGGGGAAAAACATCAGTAAACAGAAACATTTGGGCATAAGGCCAGTGAAGAGTCAATTGAAATTTTTGTCATGTGTCCCTTGAATAACAGTCATGTTATTCTGACATGAAATTATTTAAAATATTTACATTGATTGATTAACACATTGATTGCCAAGATCGCATTGATGCGTTCTTTCAAATCCATCGCTTGCTTGCCGCAATTCAAAAGATCGCATATATGCGTTCTTTTGAATTTTCATTGTTGTCTCCGCCAGGCCGAAAGGCATGGCGAGAGAGTATGTTTTACCCTCCGTCCGTCCGTCCGTCCGTGTGTGTGTGTGTGTGTCCGTCCTTCTGTCTGTGACCAGCTAATCTCCGCCACCGTTGGCCCTGTCGCTGTGAAACTGCGCACACACACTCCCTGGATACCACAGCAGAACCTCTGCCCCACATTTTTCGGAACAGTCCGACATAGCGCCACCATGAGGCCGACTTTTGCAAAACACATTTTTTGCTATTACTCCTACAGATTTTGTCCAAAAAACACGCACATCGGTACACAGTATCTCTATAGCCATGTGATCAACACGGATCTGTCTGATTTTCCATATTCCATCCTGATTGGCTAAAATTGGCTTAAGTTTGCAAGATTGGTTCATTTTGAACAAAATGCCTCAAATCATGAACGCAGCATGCGATTTCCGTGAAATTTTCCACAGAGATTCCCACTTGACCCAGGAAGAAATGCCACTTGAAACGTTCACATCAGCCTCATGGTGGCGCTATAACAGGCGATTCGTGTTTTTAGCTATAACTGCACCGATCTGCGTGAAACTTTGCACGCACACTCCCTAGAGGCCAAGGAAAAACCTTTGCCCTGCATTTTTCACATATGCCTTTTAGAGCGGAGAGAGGAGAGTTTTGTAAAACACATTTTTTGCTCTTCCATCCTACTTGGCTAACATTGGCTTCCAAAGTTTGCAGGATAGGTCCCTTTTGAACAAAATTCCTCAAATCATGAACGCAGTGTGCGATTTCCGTGAAATTTTGCATGCACATTCCCACTAGGCCGAGGAAGAAATGCCACCCTTTTCACATTGGCCTGTTATAGCGCCACCAGCAGGTCTAATTTAGCAAACCACATTTTTGGAACAAAATGCCTCAAATCATGAATGCAGTGTCCGATTCTCGTGCAAGGCCTAAGAAGAAATGGCACCCTTTTCACATTGGCCTATTATAGCGCCACCAGTAGGCCACAATAATCTACCTGACCTGGCGGAGACTTGTGCTCCGAGGAGCACTTTTTCTAGTTTAATCTGTGATCGCGCTGCTCTGTTTATTTTTCATCAACACTTTCGTTTTCCACTTACGTCACACTCACCCGGAGCTGGATGCATAACGCAGATTCCGTTTCCGGGTCACATTTTCTTTCCCTGGTCATTTTCGGCCAGAATAGGGAAAAACACGTTTTTCACACGGTATAAAAAACGAACGGAGGGCTCCACTTCTATTTTCTTTAGTCCGGGTGACTAACAGTCATCGTCGTCGTGTATCACATCGTTTTAAGGCCGATCAGGGGATCAGGGATTGTCGAAAACCCACGTCACATCCGGTCATAAACCGGATGTGACGTGGGCCTGTTTGGGAGGGGGCAAGCGAGGTGATCAATGTCTCGATTTGCTGCTCTCTACTGGTAGAACTGTCGTATTTGTGTTTAAAACCGCAATCAGATAATTTATTTGAATGAAAAATTTCAAAATAAAAAAACACGCAAATCGCTGGCAAAGGGGTGAGTACATTATGAATAAACTCTGGCAGTCAATGTGTTAAGTTTACACTCCCTTTCAAGAACTTTACATGTATGCCATGTGACATCTCCACCGCAACATGAAGAAAGAAAGAAAGAAAGAAAGAAAGAAAGAAAGAAAGAAAGAGACCAATTAATTTCCCACATTTATGGAAATGTGTATCCACTTTGGGCTTAAACAAAATTCACTCACTCTCTTCACAAAATGGCCATGAGAATTAAAAGATCAAATATTCGTTTGATTCTAATGAGCATGTTTCCGCTTATGCTGTCAGGGGACTGGCCATTGGGTGAAGAGTTGATATTTCAATCCATGTCATTCTCATTTATCAGGTTATACAGGTGACTGAGTTCAGGGAAAGTTGTGCTCTCTCAGCACTGAGTTGAATTGCAAATAAGCCATCACAATATTACAAAAACACTTACATTTGCACTCACTTATACTGTACGTTCAAAAAATCGTGAATGGGCTGCATATGCACTACTGTGTGGATAATGATGATCGTGAATGGGCTTTCATATGCACTACTGTGTAGATAATGATGACATCAGCTTTACAATGGAAGTTTTCCCTGTGGCATGCATGCAGGTACTGTATGCATGCCACAGGGGGAAAAAAGTCACAAAAACTGTCACAAAAACTGCACTGTCCAAACTGCCCCTGTCTACAAGGGATGGAGAGGCATGGAGGTAGTACTGGTAAATAGAATAGCCACTTAGCCAGTGAACATGACTTTGCATTTAAACTAGTCTGACCAGGAAGCTCCACAGTGTTCTGAAAATAATTTAATCATTCTATTGTATAACAATCATCAGCATCAGCATCATTTTGTTGAATGCAAACTTGAGTACAATCAACCCACCCAGGGTGAATGTAACACCCACTAGCAACTTGACATAATGTCTTATAGCAGCGCCAAAGGCTTTACTAATGGGGGCCATGTTCTGCAAATTTCTATCCATAATGACAACAGTTCATCAAAGGGAATTAAATTATCCCTGTGTATGAGCTCATATGGAGACTGGACAGCGATATCAACTGGAGAGGTGTGATTTTCATGTTCCATTAGTAATTTATGCACCAAAAAGATGATGATGAAAATTATTCCTTTGATGTGTAATTCCCACTGTGAAACGGCCCCAGCACATAGGATAGTCAAGCCTCGCTGCTCATGAGTCCATAGCTTTAGTCAGCAAATGGAGGAGTTGTGTCTAATGAGTGACAAATGGCTCCATTTAGAGAACGCACATGCCGCACACACTATAGTATTACGGCACACTAAATGTTAATCCACACATTCCCATATGCACACAAGCAAGCACACGTACTCAAACATGTACCCACGTTGAGTATGCATGACACAGTCTGCACACACACACACACACTATCAAACACCCACAGGCGGTCATACACGCACATAAAACACACGTGCACACAACATAAATTCCATATCCTCCAGGGGTAGGCGGTGCAGTTTGGAGCAATTTCCAGGGTGAATGAGAGCAATCTGGTCATCCTAATTACAGCATGCTGTACGAGAAACGGGTAGGGGACTCGAGGAACACACACTAATCAAAAACTCTGACAGGAGAGTGCCGGAATGAGCTGTCGCTCTACATGTGCAGTTAATACGAAGCCATGAAATTGCAAATCCATGACCCTTGAATTCATCGTGCTGCAGCCGCACCAGTCATTCATCTAACGTACTGTCTCTGCTCAAGCCACAGTCAGTAGAACATGTTAGTAGAGTGCTCTTCGCCCAGTGGAAATATTAGGGACTGTATCATTATGCCAAGAACTTTCAGCAGAAGATGTAGTACAGTATGTCAAAATGTCTCCACTCGCCTTCAGCAAGGGCCCACAATGCATAAATCAACGTGTAGACCTTCATTGTACAATGCATCATGTTTTTATGTGCCCGTCTCCCAACTGGTTTATATACCATGGTATATGACTGAATGGGAAATTACAAATAATTGTATTATCACTGTAAAATCAAAAGAGTTTTAATTTAACTGAGAGAGTATACAAATGTATTTGTACACTCTTTTAGTTACAAAGTGATACATTCATGGGATAATGGATAAATCAACAAAATACTTTTTTTCTATCGATTAGTCACCCCATGGAGACTTGAATTCATGGATATTTTTTTGTTTTTTTTGTCTCCTACTGGAACCACTGCCGGTCAAATTATTGACTTAGGAATGTGATGAAAAAAAATATCCATGAATTAAAGTCTCCATGGGGTGACTAATCGATAGGAATTTTGGGGGTGAACTATCCCTTTAACCTTTTCCTGTGTATTGTTAGGGTTAGAGCGGGCTGAAAATGAATCTCCTGAATCTATTGGCTTGTGTGGCGAAGCCTCTCCCTCATCATTTTGTTTCCGAATTTTTGTGTCACTGTGTAACTCATCGCATACATTACTCGGCTTTACTCTCTTAATATTAACACAATTTTTGTTTTACAGCCATTTGGATCGATTTTTATAAAGACTAATGGCTCGCAGGCCTTTTTGAATGGTGATGAAATTCATAACTAGTTTAGCAATGAAAAGCATTCTTGAAACAAAAGTGCTCCATGTCTGGAGGCAACAGTTTCAGATTTAATTGAGGTTATTTGGCAATGTGCTGAGTGTGAAATATCCGAAGTAGAAAATGGGATTTGAATGAAGGAGGTGGCACGGGTTGATTTTATGACTAATTCTCTGAAATGCCATGCTCAAATGGCAAATGTGGAAAAGGACAATATTCTCTGGTTGTGAAATAGATTTTTTTTAATGCAGCTAAACACATATGTTGGTCTGTGCATGTTTCACTCTAATCTTAAATATTAGGTGACATTTATTTTTCCTCAAATGGATAGACTGCAGTTTTGATCTAAAATGTATACAGCACCTCTGTGATCCTTGACACTAAAAGTGAGTGATGGGGAGGTTGAAAGTTCACTTTGCGGGGTTTACTTGATTTGTGTTCCAACCATTTTTGAATTATGTAGAACGCACATCACTAAGAACCCATCTTTAAGAGTAGCACAGTTTACATTTCAGCAGTTCAAATGACTTATTGTGAAAACGGCTGATGCCAGTGGGCATGGTGGTATTATTTATTTTATTATCGATTAATGCTCACGGTTGTCAGCAACAGTTCATACTGCTGTCCATAGATCCTGCCAAGCTATTCCACATCGCTTGGAGAGAAGACTCTGGAGGCGAGTGTGGTCAGACCGTTTTTTGAGAGTTTATTTACTCAGGGAAGGTTGACTGGACTGGGCACAATTGCAATGCAGCAATGCCCTGCTTAACACAGATACAGAGAAGCCTGATGTATACTTTGTTGTACCATGGCATGTACTGTACATCTTACACGTGAGCTTGAATCAGGCTGTAACACTGCACGCACGCACGCACGCACGCACGCACGCACGCACGCACGCACGCACGCACACACACACACACACACACACACACACACACACACACACACACACACACACACACACACACACACACACACACACACACACACACACACCCTCTGGGAGCTCCTCTGTTTGGCTGTTATCTTCATGGCCACTGTTCAGGGGTTGCAAGCTCATGGGCACCTGGCTAGAAGTGCTGAGGACAAACTGGTTGGTTCTCATACATTTCGCTTGCCCAGATTTCCCCATTCAGTCTGGCAGTTCAAACTGCACACCAGCCATTGAGAGAAACCTTCAGGGTTATCAGTGAGGAACGTGACAGACCACTGACTCCAGCCTTTTCAGCCTTTAAAAAAAGAGCTAAAAATACTACCTAGTGAAAATAAATGTGATACTCACTGTGGCCAAAAAGGAAAACATTGGCAGCATTAGTAATTGCAAATGTAAAATGTCACCATGAAGGAAATCATGAATTTTATTTCCATGCTAATAGGGCATTTACATTTGCATGTTAAAAATGCAAAGTTCTCATGTGCAACATGAATAATGTAGTGATTCATTCATGAATTCAGCCATTTATTTATTTATTTATTCACTTATTCAGCCCTTTCGTATTTGTTTGTTGAACAAATCTGAGTGAAAGTCTAATTATTATTGTGCTTTACTTTGGAACTATGAATTGGCACAAATACATGGCATGTTATAAACATTATAAAGACAGGACTAAAGCTGATCTTCCTGCAAACTGGCAAATGTTGAACGTCATATCTGGCATAATTTGACAATCTTTCTGCTGTTGCACGATGGCATATCCATGAACACACTGTAAATATGTTCTATTTACTTGGGCTTCAGATTCCAATCATGGTACTGTCCAATATAATCAAGTTCTGAATGAGACAAACAGATAAGATAAACAAAACAGTTGCATGATGAGATACAGGAGAAAGGACCAACACAGGCTAAGCTGTGTCCTATGAGAAATTAAAATGGTGTGTGTGGTCTGGGATTTTGTCTTTTTCAAGGCACAGGTGTGATTATCCATCACAGAAGCATTCAGGATTTTCTGCTAAAGCCAGGTAAATATTGATTGCTGCAGCATAGAGATGAACTGGAGAGAACACGCAGTCGCAGGTGCACCGAGTACAACCACTTATTTCAGTGGGCATTACCACCCTACATCCTAGGTATTTAGCTCACACTTTGACCCAGTGACTATAAGCCAAGGGCAGTTTGTATTGCTCAATAACACTTTGAGTCTCTCAAGACCTGTCAATCAATCAATTTTAAATTTTAGTTAGTGCCAAATCACAGGTTGTCTCAAGACACTTTACATATAGCAGGTCAGACCATACATTTACAATTCATTCCCCCATGAGCAAGCACTCGGCGACAGCTGCAAGGAAATACTTCAGTACCCTCAATCGTAATGTGTAGCTGCGACGTCTCTGATTGGTGGAGCATGTGTTACCATGGGTAGATCAACATGTGATTCCAATTTGGAGTTGATTGGATGTTGAGTTAATGCGTTTTTGGAATTGGAATGGAATATGAAAAATCTGATTGAGACATGTTTATCACATAATTTGTACAGATTTGTGTGAGATTTGGACAAAATCTGTCGGAGAAAATATGTGTCCAATCAGTCGGTCGGACGGACGGATGGTTCTCAAGATACGTGAATTACAGACACACGTACACACTTATTACTTATTACAATGTGTTTTCTTCCTATTCCTGTCCTCTCCTCTTCCTGGTGGTCGCACAAACACTGGGTTACACCCAGATGTCGCGATACCACTAATCTAATATATCCTACTCTGTCAACTCACGTCGAGCAAGTGGTAACGGGAGGGCTTTGGAATTGCCACTCGGCTGTGGTGGAAGGCAAAGCTGCTTTCATCTCAGCCTACGCATCCATGCTCTCCCTCAACTTCCTTGCTCTGACTGAGACCTGGATCCCACCAGAAAACACTGCTACGCCCGCGGCTCTGTCAGATGTGTACTCTTTCACTCACACTCCCAGAGCCGTGCGGATAGGTGGTGGTGCTGGTCTACTAATTTCCAGAAAATGGAAATACTCTCCTGTCTCACTGTCACAATTCTCTCCTACCTCCTTCGAATTTCATGTGGTCACTGTCTCTCATCCAGTCAAGCTCACCATTGCAGTTGTTTATCGCCCACCGGGCCCTGCTGGTGGCTTCCTGGAAGAGCTGGACACTCTAGTCTCTCACTTCCCTGTCGATGGCTCTGGATTCATCCTTCTGGGTGACTTCAATCTCCCGACTGAGAAGCAGCGAGACCCACTCCTTTCGTTTCTCGCCGCCTTCGACCTAGTTCTCTCCCCATCTCCCCCTACCCACGAGGCTGGCAACCAACTGGACCTGATCTTCACCAGATGCTGCTCTACAGCTAACCTGTCCGTCACTCCTCTTTCCAGTGAAAAGGTTAGAAAAGGTAAGAAATTATCTGATCACTACTTCATGTCCTACTCTCTCTCTCTCTCCTCTCCCCCCTCACAGCCCCTCCCTACCCACATGATTTCCTCACGTCGCAACCTTCGCACACTATCCTCCACTGATCTCTCCTCCTCTGTTCTCTCTGCTCTCCCTGCCCCTGAATCCTTTGCTCTTCTATCCCCTGACACCGCCACTGATCTTCTTTTCTCTACCCTATCCGCTTCTCTAGACCATATCTGTCCCCTCACCACCAGGCCTGCACGCCAAACTCCACCTGCCCCCTGGTTGTCGGACTCAGTGCGTACTGAGAGACGGAGCCTGAGAGCGGCTGAGCGCAAATGGAGAAATGGCAACCTCCCGGAGGACCTTCTTACCTTCCAAACTCTCCTTTCTACCTTTTCCTCCTCTCTATCAGCTGCTAAAGCTGCTTTCTTCTGCACTAAAATTCAGGCTTCTGCTTCCAACCCTAAAAAACTATTTGAAACTTTCTCCTCTCTCCTGCAACCACCTCCCCCTCCTCCCTCCTCCTCCCTCCTCCCTGACGACTTCGCCAACTTCTTTGACAAGAAGGTGAACGATATCCGATCCTCCTTCACTCCTCCCCCGGCTGATGCCCTGCGCACTACCCACACCTGTCTGCCTTCCACCCCTCGCTCCCTATCTTCATCTACTCCTCCTCCCTCTCCCCCACCCTCTCTATCCCACTTCTCTCCCCTCTCCTCTAAAGAGGTCCTTCTCCTTGTTACCTCTAGTCGCCCCACCTCATGCTCCCTGGACCCGGTCCCATCCCCTCTGCTGCAGTCCTCTGCACCTGAACTCCTTCCCTTCTTAACCCACCTTATTAACACCTCTCTGACGTCTGGCTACTTTCCCTCTGCTTTCAAGACTGCCAGAGTCACCCCCCTCCTGAAGAAACCGACACTTGACCCCTCTGAGATCAAGAACTACAGACCGGTTTCCCTTCTATCCTTCCTATCTAAAACTCTCGAACGTGCTGTCTTTAAACAACTGTCTTCCTACCTCCACCAGAACAACCTCCTGGACTCCAACCAGTCAGGGTTCAAAGTGGGTCACTCGACAGAGACTGCCCTCCTGGCAGTGACAGAGTCGCTCCATGCCGCTAGAGCGAACTCTCTCTCCTCCGTCCTGATACTCCTGGACCTGTCTGCAGCGTTCGACACAGTGAACCACCAGATCCTCCTCTCCACCCTCGAGGGGATGGGTGTCTCAGGCTCTGCACTCTCCATGTTTGCATCCTACCTGACGGGTCGCTCCTACCAGGTGATGCTGAGAGGGTCTGTGTCAGAACCACACAGGCTCACTACTGGGGTTCCCCAAGGCTCGGTTCTGGGTCCTCTTCTTTTCTCTCTCTACACTACATCTCTTGGTGCTGTCATCCACTCCCATGGCTTTTCCTACCACTGCTATGCCGATGACACCCAGCTGATCCTCTCATTCCCCCCCTCTGACACACAAGTGGAGGCACGCATTGCTGCTTGTCTGGCTGACATCTCGGAGTGGATGTCGACGAACCACCTGAAGCTCAACCTGGACAAGACCGAGCTGATGTTCATCCCGGGGAAGGGCTGTCCTCACCGAGACATGGCCATCACCATTGAGAATGCTGTGGTGACGTCAACTCGGACTGCGAAGAATCTGGGTGTGACCCTGGACGATCAACTGTCGTTCTCGGCTAACATCGCATCAGTGACACGGTCCTGCAGATTCCTCCTCTACAACATCAGGAGGATTCGCCCCTTCCTCACGGAGAAAACAGCCCAGGTGCTCATCCAGGCTCTTGTCATCTCCCGCCTGGACTACTGCAACTCCCTCCTTGCTGGTGCTCCGGCATCAGCCATCAGACCTCTGGAGCTTGTTCAGAAAGCTGCGGCTCGTCTGGTGTTCAACCGCCCCAAGTTCTCCCACACAACTATCCTTCTCCGTTCTCTGCACTGGCTCCCCGTAGCAGCTCGCATTCAGTTTAAAACCCTGGTGCTAGCCTATAGAGCAGTGAAAGGAACAGCTCCTTCTTACCTCCGGGTTTTGGTCAATGCCCACACCCCTGCCCGACCACTCCGGTCTGCCACCTCGGGGCGAATGACTCCCTCGCCACTCAACGGTCCTTCTGGTCGATCGACACGGTCACGACTTTTTTCTGTTCTGGCCCCACAGTGGTGGAATGAACTTCCCACTGATGTCAGGACAGCAGAGTCACTGCCCATCTTTCGCCGCAGGCTGAAAACCCACCTCTTCAGGAAACACTATCCTTCCTCTTTGCCTGGCCTACTTGTTGTTAACTAGTTGTACGAACTCTTGTTTTATTTTTGTATTGTTTTATTGGATCTTGTTTAGTCGATACACTTATTTGTTTTAGCTCGTGCTCATTTGATTTTGCCATTTTTGTCTCATCTGTTTAAGAAAGTAGGTAGCTGATATATTGCACTTTTACCTTAGCGCTAGGTATACTCTTGGTTGCTTGTTTTTGCAGGAAATGTACTTAAAACTTCTGGTGATTAGTAGTTTTCGTTCCCTACCTATGTTGAATACACTTATTGTAAGTCGCTTTGGATAAAAGCGTCTGCTAAATGACTGTAATGTAATGTAATTATTATGGCGGTAGTCATTTTGATCAGCAGGCCACACTGCCACACTATCATGAACTATTGACCGCTGTAGCTATCACCTCAGCTACAGTACCGCATCACTGCTAAATGAAAACCCTGCTCCTTTTGCACTATATTAACAAGTGTGTTCATTATGAAGAGAACAACATTGTTAGGACATCAGCTACAGTGCCACATCACTTCTACATCCAAATCCTCCTCCTTTTGCCCTGTATTAACAATTCTGTTTAGTATGATGAGAACAACTTTGCTAAGAAACTTTGATAAACCTGGCATTTGTCGTTGCCCTTGCATCCAACCTCAGATGGATATGCCCTGGCAAAGAAGAATTCCTTTGATAAACATTGTTCACGACACATCGTCAGCTGCATAGTCCCATCCTCGCTAACAAGGACCCATCAATGCATCATTGGGGAGATAATTCACATTTGATGAACCTCTATGCTCCTTTAATATGTAAATTTGATCACATCAAACATCACCCCCATCCTGCATCCCTGATGAAAGGATGAACATTCATTACTACATGCTTAATAAATACTGAACTTTTGCTACTTCTTTCTTCTTCCCCTTTGTGCCTGTACGTGTGAGGGCTAATAAACAATGAGCGATGTTGTTGACGAAAAATAATGCATGATAAGGAGGTAAATTCTTGATTATTAGTTTTTCCCCAGAGTTGATTATCCCGCTTATCATGGCCACAACGATTAGTAGTGATAAGTAGTGTTTATTCATATTTTGGGGAAATACACTCTTTGGTTAGAAACATTGTCAACCAGAGAGAGAGATAGAGAGAGAGAGAGAGAGAGAGATTCCCTGACAGTGTTGGGGTGAGAGTTGGCTGAGAACACAGAGGTATAAGTTGTTGTTGACGTTCCTCACCTTTGTTGGTATGCAGCCATTCTGTGAACTGTGGAATGTCAGTGTCCACTCTGTGTTTTGGTTCCTTTTATATCAGATCAACTCCAGTATCTCCTTAGCGTGGGACCAGACAAATCTGCCAGTGCAAAAAAAAAATTGCCCTCAGCGATTTGGGTCTGGCACCGCTCCGTTGTGAATCCATTTCCTGCTCCAGAAGTCTGGGGTGACCAATCAGGGCCCAGTATTCAAATATGGGAGACTGTGATTGGTAGTTGGTTGTAGGTCTAACCACGTCCAGAGCCATTGTTTTGATCCCGCCCCCTTGGAAAAACAATTTCCTCATAGAGGCACCAGCCTTATATCCACGCAGTGATATAGTCTGGCTACGCAAGGCTAGTATCTCCTCAGCCTTTTATAGTGATGATTTTATTAGTGGAGGAGTTCTCTGTTTTCATAATCTTACATGAAAAACACATTTTACAGGTGAATAGTTAACCACTTTCAACCTGGTGTCCCTGTTTGTTGAGCATGTCATTATAGGTGAATATTTTCGAAACATAAAAACATTTAAAAAAATGTTTTGAAAGAAAGCACCTTTCAGGCATTTGGCCCCATCCAACGTGAAACGACACAGTTTACCAAGAGGACCCGTCCTCTGTTTGATACAGCAATTTTTTTTGTTAAAACAAAAGTTTTTTTGTTAAAAGGTTAAAGGTCTTTATTCTGATAGTAATCATTGCTATAGACTCTATAGTATAGAGAGTGTTAAAAGAAGAAGTTACAGGAGCGCTACTGGTATCCCTCAGACCACCGGTGCTCATGGAAGAGAATAATGTTCAAGAGAGAGGAAAAATAGGCCCAAAAGGTGTGAAATCACACCCTGAAGAAGGCGCAAGCCGACACACTTTGGTGTTTTTTAAAGTCTGTAGACCAAATTCAATAAAGGCCTTTTATCTACAAAATCCACCTTGAGTGCCTGGACCTGGATTTGTTATGCCTTTTTGGCATATTTTTCATCTCTCTTGAGTATAGGGTGTTTGTTCAGTAATAGGGGTCTCCCCGTCTCTCCAGCTCTTTAATAAACAGAAAATACATTTTCGGTTGCCAATTTCGGCCAATCAGGAGAGAGTACCCATTTATCAGCTTCATTTATAGTGTTCCAGTTCCAATTTTATCTTCTCATTTCTTGTGTCATCACTTCCAATTTCACTTTTTAAAGTTGAATCTGTATCCTGTGTGAGTTCTCTCTCCTGATTGGATAAAATTGGTATCCTGACCTGAAAATGCGTTTTCTGTTTACTAAAGAGCTGGAGAGACAGGGAGATCCCTGTTACTGAACAAACACTCTATAACAATGAGTACTGTCAGAATATAGAGCTATTTAAGATTTATTTTAACAAAGCAACATCACTTACTACATTCAGTGGCGTAGCAGAGGGGTAGCAAGCGACGCACCGCGGGGGGCCCCACCGCGGGGAGGGGGGGTATTTACCACACCGTACCCAGCACCATCTCCATTGCCGTTTGCGAAAGTTTCCATGATCGCTGTCCTCACTGCGATCACCTCATTACACGCACGGGGTCTTGGGAGTCTGTTGTCTAGTTGTGGCGCTTTAGTGGCCAAAATCTGTTTATGGATAATGTATACACTTTCCATAAATGTAAAATACATTAAAAAAACATGATCTAAGTAGCAGGTCGGCGACGCTTCAGGCTGGTCAGTATCAGACCAGCAAGGTTGTCTATCCCATTTCAATGCTATAGCAACATAACTTGCACCAAAGGAAATACCGGTAGCTACCACACACTTTCTGTAAGGCCAAAATGTGAGGGTAGGCCATCTACGTCAGCAGTTTTACAAACTTTCTATGCTAACTAACTACAGTACTCCCCTCAAAAAGTCAAGGAACTCACAGGTTAGGAGAATCATGATTGTGGGATTCTGTTGCAGCAGGTCTAATTTTCCTGTCGTAAGATGAGTGATGGCATCTCAGCCAAGTTGTACGTCATCATCATGCAGTAGCTGTCAAATAACCTGCAATAGCTGTCAAATAGTGTACCGCGTGGGCGTCTGTCTATGGGGCTAAAGTTAATAAAATAGCCTATAAAATCAATACGTTGATTTGTTAGTTGATGAAAATCTATTTAACAAAGTACATAGTCATTGATTATTCATGTTATGAGCATAAAAAGAATACAGATTAATTTATTCCAGCATTGCCATAGAGTGTTCCTTACGGCAGATTTATACTTAGTTGAACGCCGGGGTCTTACACCAAAAATAGTAGATCTACAAGTGCACAATGTGTCATACTGTGACCAAGTATAACTTAGGCTTTAAGGGGCGATGTCGCTCACAAAAAAAGGGATCTACAAGCTCACGATTCGTTGTGAGCTTGTTGATCTTGATTTGAAGTAAAGTTGTAACTCAGGTCCACTCCGCTTTACTAACAAAAGAAGGTTTTAGTGGTTAATTGGTCAGCTGCTGTAAAACCCCCGAGGCTGTTCTCATTTACTGTTCATACTTATACCTATGAAAAGTAATGCACTATAATTCATATACAGTATAACCCACGTAATCATGAGCCAGAAGCCTGTGATCACGTGACATACATTATATGCTGCAGGATGGTTGAGAAGGGGGAGACAGCAGACTTGCAGCACAGGCAGATATGTATTATCATTTTAGGTGAGAAATAGGCTATGCAGTTGCTCAGTATTGATTCATTTCACATTTATAAGGGATAGGTTAAAATTTTGTTTAAATATATATAGGTGCAGAATAATAAGCAACAGCACGGTGGCAGTGGCTCAGGGGGTAGAGCTGCGGTTCGATCCCCAAATCCTACTGGCTTCTCGTTGAAGTATCCTTGACCAAGACACTGAAGCTATAAATGCTTCCAGAGCACCGCTAGGTGGCTGCCCTCAATACAATAAAAAGAAAGAGTAAAAAAAAGCGTTGCTAAATAACAAACATCCGAATCAGGTTGTAGTATATCTATATGCGTTGTCGCTCATACAGCTGAATATCTTCTTTCGTACGTACTATAATGGTGTACTTCGATGTCTGTTTTCAATACTGAGAATGGTCAACCCTGTCAGTCTTTGCTGCGCTATCTTGCTTCTCAAAAGTCTTGATTATTTTAAGTATGGAGAAAGCTCCTGTGAAGGTATTTTATAAAAATGAGATATTGGCACTGGTTTTCTGCGGTCACTGCCAATATCATGATAGCACAACCATCGATTGTGATTTTACACCAGTTTCACAGAATACTTGCTAGTGCAGCTGGTGGAGGCCGTTGCAAAGGTACAGGTAAGGCAGTGGCTCCATTAGGAGTGCTATATCAGGAGATATTGGCACTTACTGCATTAGAATGCCTCTCAGCCAGTCACGATGTGAGGTTGAAACCAACTGTGGTATGAGTAATGTTATTATATTATTGCTGCACATTTACATTTAGACTCGGAAATGGCCAAGCATTCATGGAATATTCCAACTCCTAGTAAATACTAATTATTATTATAAACGATATAAAACATCCACCACTTTTCCTTGACCTTGATGGAAAACCTCACAAGGTCCAGGAGGGATGTGAAGGAGAATTCTGTTCTTTCATGTTGTTTCATGCGGGCTATGTGAACATGGACATGTTATTATCAAGGTTGTTATTGAAATAAAAAATATAGGCTACCAGTCGCAACAGTGAAACAAAATGGTTGTCACATTGAGACAACCATTTTGTGCTCGTGCTCAACCTCCTGTCCAATTATATTTATTGATATGCATGTATGATTGTTTGAAAATAATTGTAAAATGTATGCAAGATAGGCATAACGTGTTAGACCTACAAATATAGGCCTACTACTTGTATTGTTATTTTTATGGTTCCAACATGTTGTTATACAGTAGTTGATAAATGCTGTGATGAGCCTTTCTTCAGTTAGTGGACTGTAAAATGGAAGCTGGTGAATATGAGAGTTATAGAGCAAAATGGGAGATATGGAGCTTGCTGCTGCTGTGTGTCTCACCTTGCCGCTAAACCTTGCCGAGACAATCACAGGAGGAGGGTACGACTGTGGAGGCTCACGGCATTGTATTCACAAAGGTAAGAGGACACTGATATGGGTTTTGAACATAGATCACAGAGCATGCTTAAATCAAACAAATCAAAGCATAACTGAAATGGTTCCTGCATATCTAATGTGTATCTGTGCAGAATATAGCCATTATGTTTTGCCCTAGACAAGTATTATGCATCATTAGGTTTAAAAACAAAAAGGAAATCATAGGAAAAAACAGCATGTATTTACATGTTTTGACATACTCCATTTCAAACATACAGAACACTTATTATACTGTATTTACACATTATTTTGTATTTTACTGGAGAGGAGCAAAATATATGCCACCCCCAACACCCATGTCCCTCTTGTGCAGATCTATTTAGATCTATGGAAAGACATGCACTTTGATTACCGCCAGTCTACCATCTATTGACTCACTGATGGCACTTCCCCACACTGGCACACTGTGTGCTGAATTTGGCCATGGCTCCCAGCACCGTGCCAACATCCCAGACACTGCGGGAGCCACTGATGGATGCCACATCGGCATCAAGGCTCCCCATGGTCCACATGCACACGATTACCTGAGCAGGAAGCTCTTCCAGCCTGTCCAGCTTCAGGCAATCTGTGACAGCACTGGCAGATTTATGGACATATTTGTTAGTTACCCTGACTCAGTTCATGACACCAAGGTGCTAAGAAATAGTCCAGTGTTTGTCAGGGGATGGTACCCACCAACCGGTTACGTCATCGTGGAGGATGGGGGATAACCATGTCTGACTGCACCGGTCCAACCTCATTACCCTATACAGGGAAGCAGTGAGGGGAAGAGTGGAGGCACGCTTCAACGCTCACCATGAGAGGGGCTTTGGCATCATGGAGACACAGGGATCACGGAGAAGGGATCTTCTTCAAAGCCCTGGAAGTGGATCACACCTTTGCTCCTTATGTTGTCACAGTGTGTGCACTGCTCCATAACAACTACATCACTGCTGGGGATATCCTGGAGCCAGCTGAGGAACCATCACCACCTGTGCAAGGGGATGAACGTGGAGGTCAGCATTACATGTACGGACTGGCAAGTGTGAGCCCCATGCCAGCGTCCCTCACTCTTGCAAGATCATGACTATTTCACTTTGTAAAGTGAATACGTGGTCTTTCTGTTACATTTTGGTTTCAGTCAACAATTCGAGGACATATCTTTTACATTTTTGTTTGCACATTAATAAATAAAGAACTTGTCTTTTCTTTCACACAGTGTTTGTTATATATTATTACAGTGGATATTTCTGTGAGAGATGCAAAGACCATGCAGTAGCTTCCAAGTGAAAAAATGGAATAATCTAAATAATAAATGCAGTGTCTGAATGTGAATACAAATATTTAATGGGACAACATGGTGGCTATATCCTGCATTTATAGCCTACATACATGCGTTTCATTACTCACTTTAAAAAAAATCTGTGTGGTTGTTATATTTACCTTGTAGTCTGCTGTAATTAGGAATTGGTTGGTCACTTTGCGTCCAAGCACCTTTACTCAGCAGGTGCAGTACGTCCAGGTATTGAGAGAATGTGTGTATCAATAAAGTACATGTTGCATGTACAGCAAAAATCTTGTGTTTGAAGTGACAGTTCTGATGAAGGGCTCCTGACATCTATTGCTATTCGCCATCTTGTAAGAGGTGGTTGGAAGCAGCTTGTGCAGTGCACTGAGTTAGGCAGCGGTTGGGGAGAAGGTGACTGCCAAGTGGGCTTGCATTTTGTATTTTGTTTGTAGATCGAAGCATTGTGTTGCTCGATACTATTCCATTCATTCAGCAAGTGAAAAACATTGCATTTGACTTCTCTCAAAAAACACAACAGGACTCCATATACTGTAGATCTTTTTAATTGTATTTATTATTTTATTTTGTAACAACTTCACACACAAAAAGGCCAAGTAGTCGTTGATTTTGGTTTGGTGATTTGATAGGGCAGGGTAAAATGGTGCATTTATATAGCACCTTTACAAGCCCCTTTACTAGTACTTTACAATTTGCATCACATTCACTCATTCACACATTTTCACATTTCACACTGATTGTGGAGGTAACCATGCAAGGTACTGTACCAATGTGCTCATTTGGAGCAGGGGGTTCAGTGTCTTGCATAGGACACTTCAACACTAAGCCAGGAGGATTGCATCCCTTGCTTCCTCCTTTCAGCCTGCCTTTTGAGGAAGGCCAACAAAGCCCCTAGCCCTCGTTGGCCTTTTAGTGGATGGCTTGGAGCAGGTGGAGGGCATGGATTCCTCCTCAGAATTCGTGCCAGGCAGGAGGGACATTTTGTTCACATCCAGTGGATGAGACTTTTCTGCCATGTTTTGGCACCACGCATGGGCCTTTCCCCAAGTACCTCATGCATTGCAACAAACTATGGCCAAATAGCTCTTGCCTCACCACTGTCCGTGCCTGTGCCAGTGTGTAGATTATTCAACTCCTATTAACAAAATGAATAACAGGCTTTTGCTGTTAAAGGACAGTTAGGGCAGGATCCACAGTAACCAATAATGGAATAATCTGTTATTAGAGATTCAACTTTGTGGCTACTCATAATTAGCCAGGAAACTAGAGCAAAATTGTTTGCTCTGGCAATTGTGTTTTAGTCTGCCCATGCCAGCCTAACGCATAATTGCTTTCATCTCAAATGTTGAAAAGTTAATCAAATGAGTAGATAACTAATTAAAAGGCAGACACACCGTATTAGCATATTGAAGGCTGGAGTAGTCTCTTTTAATTTTACAACATAATACCCACAAATACTAGCCCACCACAGTGCCCATGCAGCCATATGATTTGCTTTGTTTTGTATTTGGTTTACATTTTTATGTAAACTAATAATAAAATAGAAAAATCATACATCCACAAAGCTTTTAAAAAAGGTGTGGAAAAAGAATATTGCTTTTCCCCAAAAAATAATATGATTGTCAAACATTCATTTAAATATATATTTTTCAGGCCAGAATTGTTGTTTTGTGTACTTCTACAAGATGATGGCCACCAGTATCCATGTGTGCTTCTATTTTCATTGGCTAAAGTACTAGCTATTTTACAGTGTATATCCCTTTTTTAATAACTTTGTATTCAGTTACTGATTTCCCCTGCCACTGTTGGCTTACCTTTCTATGACAACACTAAACACACACAAACATTTTTGATTGATCCTTTTGGAGTTTATAGAAACAATGTATCTATCTTGAGATCAAGATTTCTCAGTAGTCCAACATTTGAAGTGATAAAAGCTGTGACAAGTGGACATTTTTGTAGCTAAAATGTAAAAAAAAGAATTATTTAGACAGATGGCTTATCAGCATAACACCCTTGTACTGATGGTGTTTTTGGATGGTGTATAGCTTGTGGATGGCACGTTGTTTCTGGGTCCTGTCATGTCTGTCCCTAAACCAATTTTATTTTTTGGATTATGGATTACCAACAGCAGTAGAGAACAATTGCATTATGCCCAGATGGAGTTTGCTGGAGAGCAAGCTTATTTCATCAAATACAGGCACAGCCAGAACTAGGGGGAGGAAAAACAACAACAAATGAATAAGCCATCATTAGTATGGGTTACTTCATAGCACATTATGATCCTAAGGTAGCATAGACAGACCTTCATTAATGTCAAATGTCTTACTGTATGGAGCCCCAGTTTGTGTATTATAAGGGGCATCAGAACATGACACCAGCAGTGACTCATTGTAATATCTCTATTTTAGCCTAATTAAAACAGAAAGTGAAGATACACTGCATTAGCGCATTGGCAATTATTATTATTATTATCTTTTTTTATTAGCATTTGATGCCATTGTTGGTAAGGGGGGGGAAAGCATTTTAAATGTGAAGTGGATAGAATCCAGCCAGATGTGGACACAGCAGCAGTAATGATTTGCAGTGGATCCAGAGATAATGTATTGATTAAGACCCCTGACCCTAGAACCAAGGCTAATTTATATTACACGCATCGGCACCTTTTTCAGTTGGAAATTCATCATTTTTGTTGACACTATTGACATGCCATGTGATGAAATATTTCATTTTACAGCGTAAAGGTTAAAATTGTCCCTCCAGACTAAGATAAGTATATAAGTATATAAGATAAGTAAGATAAGGATTTAGTCATAGCCATTTGCAGAGCAAACCTTGTTAGAATAATTGCATCTGGTCTGAAAATGATTTATAGTCCAAAAGAAAAAAAAGAAGGTTCTGATAAAAGTTTAGGCATCACATAGGGGATACAGTCGCTCAATCTTAATTAATATCATATCTATGAGCATGATGAGTGACAGATGGAAAAGTATAAGCTTAGAAAAAAATAGCTTTATCCATTATCCATTTTTTCCCCCATAATTATTTGGTGACAACGTAAGTTGCTTTTAAAACATTGACACTTCTGTATTGTTGCCATTAGGAGCATTATGTCTGATCAGCTCCAGCTAGTCATCAGTTTGGTGTATAGACGGGTTTCCTGTTAGTAAACATGAGAGGATGCTGCGCGCGCAAGAGAGGGATTTGCATGCAATTTCTAAAGTGAGCCTATAGAGGGCGCCATTACCCGCAGCAGCTCTGGTCAAATGTCCATTCATAAAAAAATGGTCTTCACCGGGTTTAATGAAAGTAGATTAAATTATGCAGTTTGTAATAACTTTACTTACTCAATAAAAATGATTTGTCGGAAGTTGGATCTGTTTGTATATAATAGCAGCAGTATGTCTATTATGCCTATTTCTTTTTTTTTTTTTTTTTTAAAGGATAATTCCTTTTAACAGGTCGTTCATGAAAGTCCTTGCGGTCTTGTTTCCAATGAGAACCTGTGAGCAATTAGGGGTTAAGAGTCTTGCTCAGGGACAAATTTCATTTCATCGACACATATGCTGACCTGGCCTGGAATCGAACTTGGGGCAACCAGGGCCTCTGGCTCCCTAGGCGGGCTCACTAACCACTCAGCTATGGCCGCCCCCAATAATAGCAGCATTATGCCTATCTAAACCCCGAACACAACAACAGAGTGAAGGGCGCTTCCGGTTCATTCTACAGTACCCGGGCATGTGCAGATTGCGCATTCTACTCTGTGATGACGTCGCGCGGAAACCCGTCTATGGTGAATGATCAAATCTGACATTGACCAATCACATTCATTTCAGCAATAATGCATGACAGGGTGCCCTGACATTAGAAAATAATAGTTGATAAAAAAAGAGGCTGTGATTATATGCTTTACTGCTCCATTCAGTTCCTGGTTAAAGCATTTGGGAAATATTCTGTATCTCGGCTCCTGTGTTTTACTATGTATTTTTGGTGAGACATGCTATTTTCAACGGCGTATGACAAGCGAACGGGAGGTCGCAATGACAATTGTTTTTTTGCGGAAGCACAGTGAAACCCTCCGTGATTAGCAACCATCAGGGGATCGATCATACTTGAGATAAATATTCTGTGACTACTTGAAAAAGTAAGAAAATCTAAAAATCGCTGGCAGTCTGGGCTTTATTTACTCTGTCAGTGGATGAGTTAATACAAGGATACAGGGACTACTTTTACATTTTTTATATGATGTTCGGAAAAAGGCAAGAATTTAGCATTTTTGCCGGTCACCACCTCAACCGGATCTTAACGATACGTGAGCGAGTCCCAGAGCTGCGGCTGAGGGTGAGGTCACAGCTATATATGGTAGTGCACGGCGGATTTGTAGTGGGTGGGACGCCTCGCCCCGAAGGGGCAGCAGTAGCAGCTGATTCTGGACTACCAGGACAACACCATTTTGTCTGCTTTTCCCCCGTCAATTCTTAACCTTTTAAGTCAAGTTTTTTGTCAGCCTGTTATAAATGTTATAATAATAATAATAATAATAATAATAATAATAATACATTTTATTTATAACGCACTTTACATTTTGGATAATCGCAAAGTGCTACAGGGTTAAAAAACAAATGGCACAAAAATAACAAAGGCAAGAAGAAAAAAAAAAAATTCAGCAACAAGAAGACCCTTCTTGGGGTAAAAAGTTGATTAAAAAATAATTAAAAGACCTAAGAAAAAAAGGCTAAACAAAAGCTTTAACATGGAGGCGCATTCCCCATCGGGAACCCCTCAGCCAAATCTTAACGACATGGGACAGAGTCCCAGAATCAGAATAATCTTTGTTGTCACATTTTGTTGTCACAGGTTTACAGGTGTAAATTTATTTTTGTGCAAGCTCCATTGTTTCCAGAAGAAGGGGGGTTGAATGAAAAAAAAAGAAGGAATCAAAACAGAGACAACATATTTACACATAACATATCCATCCAAATATTAGCATAGAAGCTGGTATATATACTGTTCATGACATAGACATGCAAGTTTAACATAGAAGTGCAAGAAGAATATCAGTGCGTTGTACATGAGATTAAGGTGCAGAGTATTGGCAAGTGTCAAGTTCAACCACATTGTCCACAAAAGGTTGCTTTACTGGTATAATCCACAGGTACACGTCCATGAGGAAATCCGACCTATCACTGTCGTGTCATCATCACATTTCAGGATGACGTTGGAGTCGTGTGTGGCTGCACAGTCATGCGTGTACAGGGAGTAGAGGAGAGGGCTCAGCACGCATCCTTGGGGTGCTCCAGTGCTGAAGGTCAGCGTGTCGGATGTGATACTGCCGATTCTCACTACCTGGCGTCGGTTCAACAGGAAGTCTAGTCTCCAGTCGCACATGCTTGGGTGTAGCTCTAGGTCTTGGAGCTTTAGGTCACGTCTTGCTGGGACAATAGTGTTGAAAGCTGAGCTGTAGTCCACGAACAACATGCGCACGTATTTGTCCTTCAGCTTCTTGTCATCCATGTGCGACAGGACGGTGTGAAGAGACGTGGAAATTGCATCATCGTGGATCTGTTTTGACGGTATATGCAAACTGCCACGGGTCCAGCAAGGCAGGTAGTATATGGAGTAGATGTATTCTCTCACTAGCTTCTCAAAGCATTTACTTACTATTGGGGTGAGAGTGACAGGTCTCCAGTCATTCAGACATGTCACCTTCGATTTCTCAGGGATGGGCACAATGGTAGATATTTTGACGCCTGCCGTGGCCGCAGCTTGGGAGAGAGAGAGGTTGAAAATGTCCCGCTGCTAGGGGTGTGTCGATATATAGTCCCGCAATATATTTTTCAGTGGTTTTCCACCAGATGGCGCTGTTCGCTACCCTATGAATTATGCTTTCACTGCCAGATGTTTCATTTACTTCCTGTTTATTTCCTGTGGGAACATGGCTATATCTCCGTTCCTCTTGCTTGCACGGATAATATTCCATGATTTTTCAAAGGTCAGTAAAATTGCTCGTTTTCGCTGGCAGTAGCGTCCGTCCCACTATTACACTATTACCCTGGCAATTAAAGAGTTAATTGTCCTCTCTGCATACCACTATTTACATTCAGGTGCATTCTGTATACTGTGAGGCCAGGTGGTGTTATGGAGGTATCAGATGCTAGCTCTGTTAGCCAGGTCTCTGTCAGCACTATAAGAGATAGGTTTTCTTTGTCTCTTTGTTTAATTCATCCATCTTGTGTTGAGTTCATCCATCTTGGACACTGGTTTAGCGTTATTCCGGGATCTCACATTTGCCAGCAGAATGGTGGGTAGTGGAGGTCTGTTTCCACGTCGGATCGCTCAGACGCCCGATTTTCTACCGTGGTGACCTGGTCTTTTTTTCCGTCGTTTCTTCACTTCAAGGAGCTACAGCAAAGGAGAACGTCAAAGACTAGAGCCTTTTTCCCCCTTTTTTTTGTTATGATGAATGCAAAACTTCTTGCATCAACCATGTCAAATACATGTGGGGAAAAAAATCACTGTATCAAAGATGTGTGTTGGTCTTTTTAAGTCTAGGTAATGTAAATCATTACCTCATTTTGGAAAAAAGGGGGAAAAAGCTCTCGAGGCATACCGATCCATCTGTCTTGGTCATAACTGTCTCATCAATACCCCCTTGCATGTCAGTTTTAAATATGAATTCTACTCACCGTCACTGAATTCTGTGTATACTTATCGACAGCTTGTGGCCCTCTGTCTGTCGGCATTTGATGCAGGCTCTCTTAAGGCGTCTTCTGGGGAATATGGCTCATATGGTCGAGGGCCAACACTGAGAATTGAATGATGGATGCTTTACTACCTGCACTGACTCTCTTTGGCCTCATATAACTTTACAGCCACAGACCCCCCCCCCCCCCCCCCCAACCCACCCTTCCCCCGGTCTGTAAATTAGGTGTCATAAAGAAGGCGTCTGAACCAGGCCGTACAACCACACTGATCAACCAATTTGTCTGCGACACCTCAGGCACTGGGGAGCCTTAAAGACGCACGCACGTCTGTGGACTGTGAATTACCCAGCTGGCGATGCGAGAGGAGGTAGAGGGTGAGTGGAGAAGTCCAAAGGTAAAAGGGCCAATTCATAACAGATTGCCTATCCCACCCCCCTGCCCCAGAGCTGGAAAAAATGTACTTTAGAGATGAAGGTGCCAGTCATGGCATTATTGATGCTGAGCTGTGGACAGGGTAGTGCCCATCTGCTGCTGTCTACTGTTAGAGTGGGTGGAAAAAAATAAAAAAGCTTTCCCTTTTGTCTTCCGCCTTAACTGAGCCCCGAAACTATGCTGGCAAAATTCCTCGCTTTCGTCCCACTTGTCCTCATTATAGACACAGCGCAGTAAGTCCAAGGCTGGTTTAACCTCAGCAGGGCTGACGCCCAGGGAGGGACTGCATGGATTCCATACACAGCGTAACATATCTCATTTCCTATCATATGGGAACAGAACAAGAGAAAAAATGTATCACAGTTCTGCCTAAGCTCCTAAATCGCTCCCTATGGAGAGCGAAAGTGATCCTTTCTTAAAGTTTCCTCCTCAGCTGCCATCACTCTGCTTTGCTATGAGAAGTTCAAGAATGTGATGGAGGTTTTGCTGTAAATGGTTGTGAATTTTCTGTAAAAAAAAGCATTGTGTTGGGTGTGGTTTGAATGCTGCATTATCTCTTCTCAAGGAGATGGCAATATCATGTCCACACAGACTGGGCAACAAGTACATAAGCCTATGCCTCGCAAGATGGCTCTCATTGCTCAGCGATGCGTCAATGAAACCATATGTTTTCAAAGACGAGCACCGGCAAACGCATTCTCCCTCTTTCTGTCTCTCCATGTCTCTCCTGCTCTCTTAAATGCACACACACACACACACACACACACACACACACACACACACACACACACACACACACACACACACACACACACACACACACACACACACACACACACACACACACACACACACACACACACACACACACAGGCGTGTGCTTGCTGTTTTCAACCACATCGGTATGATTAATGGGCTTTGGAACTGGGGAACTTGTTCAATGTGACACAGGCTTTTGTCTCTGGGTGTCATCCCTTTCCTCTTCCTGACAGCCACCAGAGGCCCCCCCCCCCCCCCCCCCCCCCTGCCACCACACACACACACACACACACACACACACACACCCAACCCCCACCCATCCCAACACAGTGCTGCTGCTGGTTGGATGGCGCAGGAGAACGCGATATGAGCTGACAGCACAGTAATAATAACCCATGCAAATGAAAGGGGAAATGCTAAACGCACAATGGAAAAGTGATTAAAAGCATTTCAGTGTCTTTTATCTCACAGTACTGCTCGTGCTGGCAAGTAAGGTATTTCAAAAGGAACGCAGACAGTCTCAGGGCTGTTTGCCAGCATTCTTTTCGATGTGTTGCTTAATTTTTTTTTCCCAGAGAAGACTTAACTTTGATTGTTTTACAGTTTTCCTGCTACCCCCCCACCCCCGCAAACCCACCCCACCCCAGAGTCATCAAGCGGCAAGCGCACAGTACAGTAAAGGGGAATTTGAATGGCACATGGTATGGAAACATCAGACCGAATGGACATTTTTGCTCACCATCCAGTCAGTACAGTATGATTCTCAGGTGAAACAGAAAAAATAATTTGGAATTTCTGGTTGCTTTTTTTTGATGATGAGCCCTGTGTATTGCTATTCTCACTTTCTTCACTCTAACCACATCCCGTCTACTGTGCTATTGTGTTTGACACCACAATTCAATAAAAGTGGCCAATTTGTATTTAGACCATGTAAATTGCTGTGCTTTAGCCTTTCTTTTGTGTTCTCCAATGCAGCAGTTTAGTTTGTTCTCTCTGCATGTTCACTTGTTTAACACAACATGCAGTACTTTTTGTCTTCCCCCATCTGTATTCGTCCCTAGCTTTTGTTATGGATCAGCATTAGAAGCAAAGTGTTATAGTTCTAAATACCCACAGAGCCAGTGGTGGAAGATACTTCAAACTTAGTGTAGAGTAAATATACTTAGTTACTTTCCAGTTTCCAGTTACAACATGTACCTATTGTTATATTGTCATTCCTAATGTGTGAGAGCAGGGGGCTATTCTATATGCTTTGGGGTCCAGTTGTACAGATAGCCCTCTCTCTTTTGTCTTGCTCTATTTCTGTCCTCTGGCTCTACGTTTGGAGATATGGAACCATTGCATATTATTGATCCGAAAGTTACATGTATACCTTATAGCTCTTATTAAATTTGGAAATATGGACATGGATCCCACATTACATGTATTGTAATGGTAAGCATGAATTTAAATTAAGTGCTCTGCTAATGAAAAATACTGGCAATGAGTATTTGATTGCTTTGTTGTTTTGCTAATATGTAGTACAGTACAAAAGTGGCAATAGCAGATAATAGTAATCTGCGTGACATTGAAAAACTAGATTCAATAATTAGACTATAATGTTCAATCTTCAGCTCAAGCAGCAGTTTTAATCTTAGTATATTAATCAACCTATATATTGTGTACAGTATTGCACATAACAGACAAGCAACTGTCCATGTAATGTAAGCCTATAGTCCCTGTCACTAAAAAAGAAATTGGGTCGTGGTGAGCTGAGCACTCAAGTCGCCGAAGCATAAGAGGCAGGAATGCTTAACTTTCCAGGGTTTGGAGTCACAACAAAAGGAGATAGCATTCACACTTCTCCCTGACAAAACAAAGGAAAATTATGTATTTTCTGTGTGTTAGAAGGGTGTTTAAATTCTCTTATAGAAGGACAGAAAAAAATCCGGGAGGAAGAAATTACCGTATGACAGGCCTCTACTGTATTTGACAACGACAAAAAAAGCGGAAAAAATAGAAACCAAAACAATAATCATTCAGCCCAGTGGTTGGTCATTGCTGTCCACTCTGAATAATTTTGTACAATGTCAAATGACATGGTCAATTTAATTAAATTAGCTATTCAACACCACTGATCAAGTCAATTTGAAGACCTTGAATTAATCTCTGATTAACATTAACATGAAGCAGTTTTGACCATCAGTGTCAAGAGACGGTCATTTATTCTGAACCTTTTTTTCTACCACTCAAGGATTATTGAAAATAGCCATTCTCCAATGAATATGATCTGATGACACAGAGCCCATGCGTCCAACAATAATTTAGCACGGTGACACCAATCAAATTCACACTGATTATTCTGGGAGCCTTGGGTTCACAATAAAAAGAATGCAACTTCATCAAATATTTAAGTGAATGGCTTTCCCTGAAGGTACCAAGGATGACCTTAGCACCGTCCCTTTGAGTCCTCCCCGTCTCCTCCAGAGAGGTGGGCTTGAAGCCTGAGCACTGAGCACCACAAGGGGACATCGGAAGTGTGTCTTACGAGCCCAGCTGTCTCCCGACCACTAAATCCCTTAATTATCAGGCCAGGAAGAGATCAGTCTCCTGGGAGCTCTAAACGTGTTCTTGTTCGGCACACTCTCCAATCCCATTTGCTGGGTTTTTCCCTCCTTTTAAGAGAGCAGGGGGTAATGGAGCCTGAGGGCACAGAACAAGGAGGTGGGAAGGGACTGATGGAAAGACTGTTATCGATTTGAATTGGTACAGTAAACCTATTCGCTGTGGAACTGGGAGTCTAAATGTTTGCCTTTAACCACTCAAGCTCTATTTTATTTTAAATAACCAATCTACAAGCTCAGCTTGCAGATTGTCTATTTCAAAAAATAATTGGAAAATGTTCAAAATGTTTCTGTTAAATCAAACAAAATAGACAGCATGGTCGGTGTAATTGTCTCCACCAGGCTGACAGGCATGGCCGAGACTATGTTTTGCACCCTGTCCGTCAGTATGTCAGTGTGTCCGTGTGTCTGTGTGTGTCTGTGTGTGTGTGTCTGTGTGTGTCCGTGTGTGTCCGTGTGTGTGTGTGTGTGTGTGTGTGTGTGTGTGTGTGTGCGTGTGTGTGTGTGTGTGTGTGTGTGTGTGTGTGTGTCTGTCTGTCTGTCTGTCTGTCTGTCTGTGTGTCTGTGTGTGTGTGTGTGTGTGTCTGTGTGTCTGTGTGTGTCTGTGTCTGTGTCTGTGTCTGTGTCTGTGTGTGTGTGTGTGTGTGTGTGTGTCTGTGAACAGCTAATCTCCGGCATCGTTGGCTTGATCGCAACGAAACTGTGCACACTCACTCCCTGGATGCCAGAGCAGAACCCCTGCCCCAAATTGTTCACATGGGCCTGTTGCAGCGCCACCAGGAGGCCGATTTTTGCTAAACACATTTTTTGACAGTACTCCTACATATTTTGTCCAAACAAAACGCAAATCGATACACAGTAGTTTTATAGTCATTAAACCAAACGGGTCTTTCAGATTTGTCTGATTGGCTAAGATTGGCTTCCAAAGTTTGCAGGAGTGCTCCGTTTTAAACCAAATCCCTAAAATCATGAACACAGCGTGCAATTTCCATGAAATTTTGCACGCACATTCCCACTAGGCAGAGGAAGAAATGCCATTTGAAAATTTTCAAATCAGCCTCATGGTGGCGCTATAACAGGCCGATTCGGGTTTTTACCCATAACTGCACCGATCTGTAAAACATTGTATGCGCACTCCCTAGAGGCCAAGAAAAAAACCTTTGCTCTGCATTTTTCACATCTGCCTTTTATAGCGCCACCAGGCGCTATACTCCTTCAGATTTTAGCAAAATTTCACGCAATTATCTCTATAGTCATGTGATCAAGACTGATCTGTTTGATTCTTCATATTCCATCCTGATTGGCTAAGATTGACATCTAAAGTTTACAGGAGTGGCCCGTTTTGAACAAAATGCTACAAATCATGAACGCGGCGTCCGATTGCGGTGAAACTATTATATTATAGGGCCACCAGGAGGCACAAATCGGCACACATTATCTCTATAGTCAAGTGATCAAGACGGATCCGTCCGATTTTTCATATTTCATCCTGATTGGCAAATTCCTAACATTGCTGGCCCACAATAACCTACCTGACCTGGCGGAGACCTGTTCACTTTTTCTAGTTTCTGTATGTTGCCATCAAACAAATAATCGTCATTGTTACTGTAATATATACAGTGTATATTAAAAAAAGAAAAATAAATGTGACACAGATAGACATACAGTATAGCAAGGCCATCAAAATGCTAGGCACATGCAGCAGAAGTACTTTCTGCATTGCTTTCGATGCAAAAAGAGGAGGTATGGAAAGTAGAAAACTTTGGAATTGCTTCCACTCTTGAACCTTTTGAGCCTTTTTAGATACTTAGAGTATGTCAAAGATTGACTTTTCTTTTTTAATAAAAGTTTCTTTGCTTTAGATTTTCCATTTTTATAAGATGTGTCACTGGCAATGCATATGGTCTAGAAACCATGCAGTGGCTTTTATCATTTCATATCACAAGTTGAAGTCTCCTCTTCATGCTTAGTATCAGCACTCTGCAGTATATCAGCAACAACATGCTCAACACTAACCTTGTCAAGAGAGAATTTCAGGGGGTTTGTGACTCATTGGTATGCATGCCTCACCGAGGGCTTGCAAAGAGAGGCAGACGACCCCATTTCAAACGCCTAACAGATAGCTCGCCGGAAATAAAATAAAATACTGCAGCACAAATGTAAGAAAAATAACCTTTAAGAAGTGAGAGAAAAGAGATCCAATTAAATCAGGTTTTGAAAGGCTTAAACTCTTTCATCACAGACAACAATCGTAATCCTTGGGTATTCTTCTGTTTGCAAATGTTTACTGTTTGCTCGGCAGGTGTTGTTTTTTGTTTGCCATGTCAAATATTTCAATTTCACCAAGGTTTATTACTGCGTCTTTGGATTGTGATGGCTCCCGATAGGTTGCTCTCCTACACGCTGTGGGCCTGAGGACAAAAACACTGAGTAATGAAGAACTTGTATTTCCCCTCAACAAATGCTGTCCATAGCATAGAATTATTTATCTCATCACCTAGGCTACACAACACTGCACTTGTGATTTCAGCCAGATTAAACAAAGTATCACTTTGCCATTACTTCCGAGCAATCTATGTCGTGGAGGATTAGTGATAGATAGCAGTCAAGGGGATGCTCTAACCACATCACAATTATTTAGCTGTTACAAGAAACCTACATTTTAATATCATTGGATTTTTCACTGTAATATTGCACAACTCTTTGTTGATCCCATTACATTAGTCCCTTACATTTGCTGATTTCCTGGAATTGGATCATGAGCCTGAACTGCATTGAGGCGTATTGCATGCAGACAATTTGAAGATTGGAATTAAGTACCAGTGTGATTCTGGCGACTTTCTGAAATAGTGCAAAAGTTAAATGCTGTTTAATCAGTATACCAGGTAAATATCTTAAAGGAAAACTTAGCATATTTGTAACTTAAAACCCGTTGTTCTGATATGAAGAGAAAAAATATATAGTGTGGCAAAATACCTTATGCATTATGTGTGTATAGAGCTTGCCTGGACACATTGTGGAAAGGTATGCACGATTATAAAACACATAATTTAACCTCATTGGGCGTATCTGAAGGAGAAACAGTCCTTGTTATAGAGGGCTTAATCATTCACACTGGAGCATATAGGACTAGGAGCCACTTTAACACATGACAGGGCCTCTGTGTCTGGTAACTGGGAGCGTGGTTGGCTGGAATCAGACACCTCTGACAGCTTCTCATATGCCGAATTGAGATAGGCCTGTCAGGGAGCTAATGGGGTGTTCTAAGGTTAATTTACAGCCATATGAATCCCATCAATAAGCAATTAAGAAGTGTGGAAACATACAGGCTTTCAGGCCTCCCAACCGCCTCCTGCTTTTAATCAATCGCCGCCCAATAGATTTAGTTTAGATATAAAAGTAGTAACACATGAAAGAAAACGTGATACTCCCTTCATCACCTTTCTCGTTAGCTTATCTCCCTTAGAACATGTCTTATGAATCCAGAAATTAGAGAGAATTCCCAATAGGTTCTCTGCTAACTACCCCCGGCTAAACCATACACGCACACACACACACCCTCTCTGACATTTTCTCTCACACGCAAAGTGCATACACTCAAATATGCTCATGGTCAGCCCCATGAGCATTCATGCTCTCTCTCTCTCTCTCTCTCTCTCTCTCTCTCTCTCTCTCTCTCTCACACACACACCCACACCCCTTTGATATCACTCAAGTCTTTGATTCCCATTAAAACGCAGGCCAAATCCGTTAATCCTACAAGTGCATTCTGCTTCCTCTCTGCTCAGTGTGGAGGAAAATTCACAGGAAGTGTTTCACTTGACAACTTGACAGACAGAATATTCAAGTCCGCCCACGATAATGCATACGATCATGTTTAGAAACAAGGAAATGCAGATTTCATCAACATAGATCATCAAATACCCACTATCTTTCAACCTCCTCATCTAATATCACAGAAAGTGCTGTTGTCATTATACCACATATGAACCCTAGCATCCCTACTCTGGCACATTATAATAGATGAACATTTGGCGAAAATAGGAGAACATTTGCCAAGAATAGTGTAACACGTGTAACACCTTTGAATATAATAGACTTCAACCACTACCATATAAGGCATTAATCCTGGGTTGGTAGCTCGCCATCCTTGGTAGACCTAAACTCTGGCCTCATCCAAAAAACCTGACCTGTATGCCATGCATACAGGACCACATTGAAAAACTATGATTAACAGTAATTCAGAACAGCATTTCACAATAGTGTCTTTCAATCAATCAAAATAAAATACAATCTATTTTCAGTACAACAAACTTCTTATAAAATAAAATACATTCTCATCATGAAATAAAATAAGATGCATTGTAATAAAGTGCTTTTCTCACCAATGACATCCAAATAATAGTGCTCCTCTAACCACCAGGAATGGTGGTGCAGACAGAGCAGCTACACCCAGCACACATTCAGCTAGGAATGAAAGGTGTGGAAAATAACCTTGCTTAGAAACCAATTCTATCAAAAGCTTAAATATAACAAAATGTACAAAAATGAAACACACAGTCATCTACAGTGGTGACATAAAATAACTCTGTTCCATTTAGAGTGCAAAATAATTAACCAGGTAGGTTAGCTTGGAACTCAATGCTAGCACTAGCCAAACAATTGTGCTAACTCTGCATTGACATTGCATGGTAACTTAGCCTATTAGCTGCTATCATGGCTAACAGCATGGCTGCTTTAGCTGCTAAAGTAGCAAACACAAAGTTTATAGCAACTCACCAATCTTATCAGAAACAAACTCTTTGCCCTCTGGCAAGAGTGAGATGATGGGCAAATTGTGTGCTGTCTGGTGTGGCTTCTATATTACTTAGATTCAACTTAAAAGTATTATTTTGTTTCTTAATTAGAGCTCTGTGGCTCTGCACTCTGTCTCTCTCAGGGATATCTCCTGCAGTGAAGGTTGCCAGGTTGGATTCTGGGGTATAGGGATTCACAGCAGAGAATTGGGCAGTGACAGAGAGGGGCGGGACAACTAATTGAGGGGTGTTGTCTGATTGGGGGAATTCATCTGTCAGTCTCCTTGGCTGGCTTTCTGTCAGCAGCAGGGTTGTTGTTGCCAGGCCAGTCAAGTTAGGTAGACTTGCTCTGTTTCTTCAATAGTGACATTACTTGACAGAATATCCTCATTTATTAATACATCTGGTAACCAGTCTATATGACCTGGGTTACACCCTCCCCTCTTGAATTGGTGCACGTCCCGTTGCATCTTAGTGGCTGACTGGTCACCACTTTGGGCGATGTCAGGGACATGTGGTCATCTCCATTCAGTGAACTTGTAAAGGCGGTACTGAGGCCTTGGAAAAGTGATTGAATCACTGAGATTAGGGGATTGTTCATCTGAGTTCTCTCTCGCCTCTGCTGTATCCTAGCAGAGCGACGGACAGGGCATTCAGCCTCCTTTTCTGTATCTGTAACTGCCTCCGCTTCAGCAGTGTCAGCATCAACTGGAGTGGACTCGACAGTGACAGCTTCAGATACGTTTGTTCTCTCTTCACTTTCAGGGTTTTCCTCTTCAGGTCTTTCCTCTTCAAGTTTCTCCTCTTCAGGTTTCTCCTCTTCGGGTGTCTCCTCTTCACTCAACTCTGACATGTCAGACAATACAGGCAACACTTCATCCATGATGGTAGGGACTTCCTCCATGGACTGTGGAAGTGTGTCATGTGAGTTACATTCAGGTAAGTTCAGATCAGGTGGCGTGTCATTTTCGTTGGTTTCCTTTTCAGGTGGATCTTCTGGTAAGTGGTCTCTTTCAGGTAAGATGTCTTCTTCTGGTGAATTGTCTCTTTCAGGTAAATTGTCATGTTCAGGTAAGTTGTCTACTTCAACCTCTACTGGAACATCATCATGTGCCTCTTCGTCCACAGGAGTCAGCTCAACAGGAGGAAATGAAGTAGTAGGGTCTTGATCAAATTCTGACTGTTCTTCTGCAGCATCAGCACAAGGAGGTTGTTTTGACTTCCATCCACGAGTTTCATACACCTTAGTGAATGTGACTGGCTCCGGGGCCTGCCGATCTGTAAACCAGTGGACAGGAACATCCTCATCATCATTAGCACAGGGTGTTTCCATATCTTCAACACTGCTGGTGTCAGCATCATCAGCACCAGGATTCAGCCGTGTGCGAGGTTTACGGACTGGCTTTGGTGTGACAGGTTTCTCAGGTTCACTTGCTGGTAGGAACCCACAAGCTAGTAGCAGGTCACGATGTAAGGTGCGCAGTGGTCGGTCTTTGGTCTCAGGCTTGACTGTATACACAGGCAGATCACCGGCACGCTTTACAACTTCGTAGACGTCGGGTTCCCACTTGTCAGCTAACTTATGTTTACCACGTAGGCGAACACTTCGGACCAGAACTCGGTCGCCAACTTCAAGAGTGGATTCGGTAACTCGTTTGTCGAACCGAGTCTTGTTTCTCTCCGCCGTCTTGAGGGCATTGCGAGTGGCAACTTTGTAACTCTCCTCCAGATGACTTTTGAGATCTCTCACATACTGTGAGTGTGACTTTGGTTGTTTGTGGACAGGCAGACCAAAGGCTAGGTCGACTGGTAGTCTGGGCTGTCTGCCAAACATCAGCTCGTACGGGGTAAAGCCGGTGGTATCGTTCCTGGTACAATTATACGCATGAACCAGAGGCTTTACGAAATCCCGCCAGTGAACTTTGTCTTCACTCTCCAGAGTGCCTAACATCTGTAGGAGGGTCCGGTTGAACCGCTCGACAGGATTGCCTCTCGGATGATAGGGAGTGGTTCTGACCTTTCTGATTCCTCCAAGCTCACACAGTTCCTTGATGGTTTTGGACTCAAAGTCCGGACCTTGGTCACTGTGGAGCCGCTCCGGAAAACCATAATGGACGATAAAGTGGTCCCAGAGGGTCTTGGCAACAGTTCTTGCTTTCTGGTTTGCAGTTGGTATTGCCACCGCATACTTTGTAAAGTGGTCGGTAATCACGAGTATGTCTTTCGTGTTACTCCTATCCGGTTCCAGAGAAAGGTAGTCCATACAGACCAACTCCAATGGCCTGCTGGTCTTGATGTTGACTAAGGGAGCGGCTTTCTCTGGCTGGGTTTTACGTCGAACACAGCGGTTGCAAGTCTTGATCTTGGTTTCCACGGCGGATGCCATCTTGGGCCAGTAGAAACGGGATCTCACAAGGTCGAGAGTACGATCAATTCCCATGTGGCCCATGTCATTGTGGAGACTTGTCAATACTAGGGGCCGCAGCTCCTCTGGTAAGACAAGCTGGTATGTTTGATGAGCTCCGTCTTGCTTTCGTCGATACAAGACTCCGCTCCTCAATTCCAGACGATTCCACTCTCGCAACAAGAGTGGGAGTTCTGGGAGTTCAGCTCTAGCAGTAGGAGGGGGCTTTTCTCCAGACTCGAGCTGATAGATGACCTCTCTGATGCTAGGATCTGCTCTCTGCTTCTCCTTTATCTCCTCACTGGAGAAATGAGGAATGACGGATGAACTTTCTTCTTCAAAGCTGCTTGGTATGGCATCTGCAGATATGGCAAGAGACTCAACCAGAGTGATACCGGGGTCAATATCATCAGAATCATCATCCGTTCTTTGGCAGATGAGATACCTTTCGCAGATGGCTTGTACAATGTCGGGGTCTGCTAGATGGTATCGCGTGAACTGCTGTATGCGCTCTCGCTCTTTCTGTGATGTCAAATCGTCTGACAGCTCACCATGGGGACGTCTTGAGAGACCGTCAGCATCTTGGTTTTGCTTACCAGCACGATACTGAAGTTTGAAAGAGAAAGTCGACAGTGCTGCTAACCACCTATAACTTGTGGCATCAAGCTTCGCAGAAGTGAGGAGATACGTCAGAGGGTTACTGTCAGTGACCACAGTGAATGGACAGCCATACAGATAGTCTTTTAATTTCTCGGTGACCGACCATTTGAGTGCCAAGAATTCAAGCTTGTGAGCTGGATATCTGGACTCGCTCCGTGACAACCCTCTGCTAGCAAACGCGATGACTCGCATCCTCCCCTCTTGTTCCTGGTATAAGGCTGCTCCTAGCCCGGTGGTACTTGCATCGGTGTGCAGGATGTATTGCAGCTTAGGATCAGCGAAACCCAGTACAGGAGCGGATGTGAGCTTGTCGATGATGGCTTGAAAAGCTTGCTGGCAGGTGGATGTCCAACGACTGCCGAAGGGTTCTTTGGGATTGTGGTACTTCGCACTCTGCTCCTTAGTGGGTTTGGAACCTTTCCGGAGTGGTGGGTAACCGGAGGTCAAGTCATTTAGAGGTTTGACTATTTTCGAGTAATCCTTGACATATCTTCTGTAGTACCCCGAGAACCCCAGAAAAGACCGTAAAGCCTTAAGGGTACAGGGAGATGGCCAGGTGGAAAGGGCTTTTATCTTCTCTGGGTCCGTCTCTACTCCATTTTGGGAGACGATGTGTCCCAGATATCGGACAGAAGTCTGGAAAAACTTGCATTTTTCTGGCGACAACTTCAGGCCATATTCTTTCAGACGTGACAGTACTCGAAGCAGTCTGCTCTCGTGCTCTTCCAATGTCTCTGAAAAGACAATTAGGTCGTCCATGAAGACCAAGACCTCTTTCAGATTGATGTCGCCCATACACCGCTCCATCAAGCGTTGAAAGGTGGATGGCGCATTGGTGATTCCTTGCGGCATCCTACAGAACTCCCAAAAGCCTAAGGGGCAAACGAATGCGGTCTTCTGCTTGTCTTCTTCCTCCATCTCAATCTGGTAGTACCCAGATTTGAGATCAAGCACGGAGAACCACTTCGACCCACTTAAGGTGGAGAAGGCTTCTTCTAGGTGGGGCAGAGCGTATGCATCTTTTATGGTCTGCAGGTTGAGCTTGCGGTAGTCAATGCAGAGTCTTACATCACCATTCTTCTTCCTCACTACGACGATTGGTGATGAGAAGGGGGACTCAGACTCTCGAATGACACCGGAATCCAACAGCTCCTGAAGATGTTTTCGAACTGCCTCAATGTCTTGAGGATGTATGGGTCTTGCTCGCTGCTTGAAAGGAGTCTCATCGCTGAGCTTCATGCGATGTTTGACCTTGTCAGTATGACCGAAGTCGAGGTCATGGTGTGCAAATACTTCGGGCATCGAGTTGAGTTTGCTGGTCACTCGCTCTTTCCACTCAGTGGATATGGGAGAATCTTCAAAGTCGAATTTCAATTTGGGTCTGTCTGACTTATCTGCAGGGCTGGGGTCAGCTACTGCGGGTTCTTTTTTCATTACTTGCTGAATGGCATTCACTTCAGCCAGCACCGTTCTTGGGGGAATGGTAATGTCATGCCCTGATTCGTTTTTTATCACCACTGGCAGCTGGGTGTGGTGCTTGGCAGTTGGGAGGGAGAACAGGCAGCTGGACATGAGTAGGCCGCCTGGCAATGAGGACATTGAGGGGGGTTCAAGGATGGCCCATTTGTCAGTGTGGGACCCAATCACACTAATACATCCGTTGAGAACTACTTGTTGGCCGGCTGGAACAACTTCTGGTATTGTTCCTTGTAGTTTCACCCATCCCAAATTACCATCTTCAGCTTGCTGTTGTCTGAGCTGTAGAAGCTTTAAAACGGCACGATAGCCAAATGAGGTAGGCTGGGGTGGGGCAGGTCTCTTTTGAGCATAATCAGTGTAGAGGACATCAAGGGTGTTGGTGCCAATTAGTACTTGTTCTTCAGCACGGAGTTTGGGAACAACCAATGCTAAGGTTGGCACTTCTGTATCAACCCCTACAAACTCCTTAGGAAAGGTTATGCTCAGTTCAACGTATCCCAGGTAAGGGACTTCTTGTCCATTAGCTCCTTCTACTCCGAGGAGGTTGTTAAGGGACTTAATGGCTTGACTCGATAAGTGTTGCTCATAGAACGACAGGGGGACTGTAGTAACTTGAGACCCTGTGTCTAAGAGACAGTTCACTTCTTGGTCTGCAATGGTGACTTGGGCAGTATACTTTGTTCCAACTAAACCTTTGGGAAGTTTAATGGGTTTGTCTTTAGTATGGGCACATTTCAGTGAGGCTCTCTGTTTGGTTACAGTGGGACGGGTCTCATCACCTGCAGCTCCTATTTGTCCCTCAACAGGGGCTGCTAGTGGTTTAACTGATCCTCATCTGATGAAGCGGGTTGAGCTTCCCACTTAAGTTGTCTGTCGTTCAGTAGCTTCCTCTTGGCTGCGACAAGTGAAGAGTTTGGCTCATTTTCACAAGATGGTTTAATGTGCCCATCTTCACCGCACCGGAAGCAGTACCAAGGCCGGGGCTTGCTTGAATTACGGCTTGAGGTGGGCTGCTTCTCGTGCTTTTGGCTCTTGGCTTTGGTAGTCTGTTCCCTGTCTGTAGCTACTTTGGGATTAGCTGAGTTGTCCTTCTTCTCAGTCTTTGCTTTCTTCAAGTTGGTGAGTTGAGTTTGAAGAGTAGCGACTTGCTTCTTCAACTGTTCAGTCTCACTTGAATCAGTCTCACTTGAATCAGTATAGGCACATGCACTCTGTAGATGTGACGTGACACGTTGCTTGGAGGCACCTAGGTGTTGCTTCATGCGACTTGCTTTTGCAGCATGTTTATCCTCTTCTGTGCGAAGGAGCAACAGCAACTCTGCAAATGAAGGGGGATTTTTCTTTCGTTGCTTCAGCTGGAGTTCAGCTAGAAGTGCATTGTCCCAGCAATTTCGACAGAACTGGTTGAGGAGATGTCGGTTGACTTCGCTGGCAGATACGCCACCTCTTCTTACTGCTAAACTCAAGACTACCTGCAACCTGTGTAAGTAGCTGGAAGGCTTTTCATTTGAGTCTTGGAACGTAGTCAGGAACTTGGCAAAGAGCTCATCTCCATCTTCTACTGTGCCATAAGCAGAATCTAGCAGCTCAAGATAAGCTGCAGGGGATGCTTTTGGACCCAAGGGCTTGGTGACTTCAGTAGCTGGTGGCAGAAGACTGTCAAGGATTCTCCTAGACCGGTGCAGGTCTGAGACAGCAGGGTCATTCATCATCAGTTCGACATTGGTGCGCCATGTGTCATAGTCAACCTCATTGGCAGGACGCGGAGACCTGCCTGAAAAGGCTCTGAGACGTGCAGGAGCAAGATGATGCAATGCAGCTTCTTGGCTTCTCACTATGTGTTCAACGACGACCCTCTGTATGTCAGGAGGGTTCACGTCAGTTACACTGAGGTGTGGAAATGTCCTTGATTCAACCTGTGCTTGGACAGGTGATGCATTGTCATTGGTCAGGTTTTGAAGTTGAATCGGTGCAGCAGGTGGCTGCTGAGGTTTCATAGTGGGTGCTTGAACTGATGTCAGATTGAAGGTGACACTGGGTTGAGAACTTGCACCAGGTGTGGAAGTTAAATCAACTGAACTCGTCGACTCAAGGATAGGTTGTGTGGCAGCCTTTGGCGGCGCGGGGGTTAAGTCAACTGGGGTCTGTGTTGGGTCTGGCCCTGGGGATTCACTTGCTCCGTCTTCACTGTTACTAAGAGGTGGAGCAGCAGATGTGGTAAGTTTAACAAGCTCTCCTCGTAGCAGTTCTTCAAAGGATTTCCCGCTTAGCTTAGCTATGGTTTGCAGCTCTTCAAGGTAAGTACAGGTGGCGCTACTGCTTGCTGTAGGAATGTACACAGAAGCTAGGGCCTTTACTTTGTACTTGATATCTGCTCTGCTGGGGCTGTCATAAGTAAGGGGCAAGTGAAGTGACTCCATGGATGCGCCAGACACAAACTCATAAATTAACTGCCCATAAAATGGGGATTCATCATCTTCAATGGGGAGTATACGGCTAATTTTGCCATATGTTTTTAAGTGTTCAGTGATTTCCTCATCAAATTCTACACCGATAAGCCCACTAACTATGACTGAGTTAGGGATTTTGACCTGTTCACTCCAAACTATTTCCATTTTGACCGGGCTTCAAAATAAACTTGTAAAGTTTTTTTTGTTTTATCTATACCGGTTACCTCGTTTGGTCATTAATTACCCACAATGCTCCTGGCTAGCTCGCCAAATTTTATGTAACACGTGTAACACCTTTGAATATAATAGACTTCAACCACTACCATATAAGGCATTAATCCTGGGTTGGTAGCTCGCCATCCTTGGTAGACCTAAACTCTGGCCTCATCCAAAAAACCTGACCTGTATGCCATGCATACAGGACCACATTGAAAAACTATGATTAACAGTAATTCAGAACAGCATTTCACAATAGTGTCTTTCAATCAATCAAAATAAAATACAATCTATTTTCAGTACAACAAACTTCTTATAAAATAAAATACATTCTCATCATGAAATAAAATAAGATGCATTGTAATAAAGTGCTTTTCTCACCAATGACATCCAAATAATAGTGCTCCTCTAACCACCAGGAATGGTGGTGCAGACAGAGCAGCTACACCCAGCACACATTCAGCTAGGAATGAAAGGTGTGGAAAATAACCTTGCTTAGAAACCAATTCTATCAAAAGCTTAAATATAACAAAATGTACAAAAATGAAACACACAGTCATCTACAGTGGTGACATAAAATAACTCTGTTCCATTTAGAGTGCAAAATAATTAACCAGGTAGGTTAGCTTGGAACTCAATGCTAGCACTAGCCAAACAATTGTGCTAACTCTGCATTGACATTGCATGGTAACTTAGCCTATTAGCTGCTATCATGGCTAACAGCATGGCTGCTTTAGCTGCTAAAGTAGCAAACACAAAGTTTATAGCAACTCACCAATCTTATCAGAAACAAACTCTTTGCCCTCTGGCAAGAGTGAGATGATGGGCAAATTGTGTGCTGTCTGGTGTGGCTTCTATATTACTTAGATTCAACTTAAAAGTATTATTTTGTTTCTTAATTAGAGCTCTGTGGCTCTGCACTCTGTCTCTCTCAGGGATATCTCCTGCAGTGAAGGTTGCCAGGTTGGATTCTGGGGTATAGGGATTCACAGCAGAGAATTGGGCAGTGACAGAGAGGGGCGGGACAACTAATTGAGGGGTGTTGTCTGATTGGGGGAATTCATCTGTCAGTCTCCTTGGCTGGCTTTCTGTCAGCAGCAGGGTTGTTGTTGCCAGGCCAGTCAAGTTAGGTAGACTTGCTCTGTTTCTTCAATAGTGACATTACTTGACAGAATATCCTCATTTATTAATACATCTGGTAACCAGTCTATATGACCTGGGTTACACCCTCCTGGCTAGCTCGCCAAATTTTATGTAACACGTGTAACACCTTTGAATATAATAGACTTCAACCACTACCATATAAGGCATTAATCCTGGGTTGGTAGCTCGCCATCCTTGGTAGACCTAAACTCTGGCCTCATCCAAAAAACCTGACCTGTATGCCATGCATACAGGACCACATTGAAAAACTATGATTAACAGTAATTCAGAACAGCATTTCACAATAGTGTCTTTCAATCAATCAAAATAAAATACAATCTATTTTCAGTACAACAAACTTCTTATAAAATAAAATACATTCTCATCATGAAATAAAATAAGATGCATTGTAATAAAGTGCTTTTCTCACCAATGACATCCAAATAATAGTGCTCCTCTAACCACCAGGAATGGTGGTGCAGACAGAGCAGCTACACCCAGCACACATTCAGCTAGGAATGAAAGGTGTGGAAAATAACCTTGCTTAGAAACCAATTCTATCAAAAGCTTAAATATAACAAAATGTACAAAAATGAAACACACAGTCATCTACAGTGGTGACATAAAATAACTCTGTTCCATTTAGAGTGCAAAATAATTAACCAGGTAGGTTAGCTTGGAACTCAATGCTAGCACTAGCCAAACAATTGTGCTAACTCTGCATTGACATTGCATGGTAACTTAGCCTATTAGCTGCTATCATGGCTAACAGCATGGCTGCTTTAGCTGCTAAAGTAGCAAACACAAAGTTTATAGCAACTCACCAATCTTATCAGAAACAAACTCTTTGCCCTCTGGCAAGAGTGAGATGATGGGCAAATTGTGTGCTGTCTGGTGTGGCTTCTATATTACTTAGATTCAACTTAAAAGTATTATTTTGTTTCTTAATTAGAGCTCTGTGGCTCTGCACTCTGTCTCTCTCAGGGATATCTCCTGCAGTGAAGGTTGCCAGGTTGGATTCTGGGGTATAGGGATTCACAGCAGAGAATTGGGCAGTGACAGAGAGGGGCGGGACAACTAATTGAGGGGTGTTGTCTGATTGGGGGAATTCATCTGTCAGTCTCCTTGGCTGGCTTTCTGTCAGCAGCAGGGTTGTTGTTGCCAGGCCAGTCAAGTTAGGTAGACTTGCTCTGTTTCTTCAATAGTGACATTACTTGACAGAATATCCTCATTTATTAATACATCTGGTAACCAGTCTATATGACCTGGGTTACAATAGCATATTGTGATATGTCGTGAGCTTGTATATCTGCTATTTTCAGCATCTATGTAGATGGATAAGATGTGCTTCACTGTGATTCTAATGCTCACAGATAAATAGATAAATGATAGATAGATGAATAATAACTCATAGATAAATAATAACAATAATATTAGCAATAATAATAAAAAATAGTAAGTAGGTAGTAACACAAGGGGATTAGTAAAAGAAAACCAGAAAGCAGGTATACTACAGAATCTTGCTTGGCCCGAAGTACTTGTACTGGGAATTAGTATGGTGAAAGAGCTTTTTAACAGGTGTGGATCTACATGTAGAGGATTTTATGTATAGACCCCTGGGAGATCCCGGTCAACGGAGTATATAGGGTTTAAGTGGATAACGTGGCTCTTCAAGAATCAACTGAGCCTGGAGTGTGTGGGAATTGTGCAGCTGGAGACCATGTGCTATAGTTAGCCTTCATTCACTTGCTTGCTGATATTGAATGGAGAAAGAAGAAGCTGTGAGATTATGTGTGCGCATGAATAACCCACATTCATAAGACAAGCTACTCCACAGTGACAAAGTACTGCATGTCCAACGTCAGATTTTCTGGCGGATGAGGGAGATTTCCATTCATTACCTGCCTCTCCTCCCCCTGTGCTCATACAGTAGACCGCTGTGAAGTCTTGCTCACATGTTTTCTGTATACTGTACCATGACATACATGTGAGGATCCCCAGAGATATTCAGACGGTGGGGTAGTGATATGGTATGTATGAGATGTGGTCCTTTAACCAGCCTCATCCAGCTCACCATGAGCCCCAGGGATTGTCTTTGAACCCATGGCCCCAACCACTCAGTTTCAATTTTATAGATCATCAAAGTAGGTACTACGCCATTTATATACTGTACATGCTGTATAGTAGGTACTTCATGGTTGCATATTTAGGAAAATATTCATGTCCGCCTTTGCATCCCCCACTTCATTCGTATGGGCTAATTGATGAAATGATGTCACGGTCTGTTTTCCCACAGCGCCTCCAAACAACATCTCAGTTATGGCGGAGAACACCCCGGCTCCGTTCAGTCGATACCAAGCCCAGAACTTCACTCTTGTCTGCACTGCAAGAGGAGGCAAACCGGCCCCATCGGTGAGTTGCTATTGGGAATGCATTTCACTCTGTCCAGTGGGAACCGCTCGGTTTTCCACTGCTTGTCCTAATCATACACGACACAGGTGTGCCATTGCGTGCTCCTGAGAGTGCTCCGAGGGAGTTGGCTTGTTGTTGGTGTTTTTTTGTTTTGTTTTTATGGTCAGAGCTTGAAGCAAAAAAAGGCTCAACTCTTAGCAAAAACAAAAAGCCACACATCAAATGGGTTTTCAATGGTCACATACAGTAGCGCCAAGGAGATGTGTCCAGTGTGACACACAAGCATGAAGCATCTGTTTAGTATTTCCAGCTTCAGACAAACCACAAAACTAAATGAGGGGAAAAGAAAATGTATGAATACAGATGAAGTACCCGACTGAATAAACCAGGCACAAGTACAGGCCTGTACAGTAAATCCCTGCACTCATCCTGAAGGAGCTGTCATAGAATGCTGCTGTCGCCTCCATTAGCAATACTGTGATATGACTGATTGCCGATGCCAATGTAGTCATGCAATGTAACCATTTAAAAAGGTAGATCACATTTAAGAAACATAGCTATTAATATTATTTATGGTCTCTGTGAGGGTAATTCATCTAATCACAGTGACATGATAGGAATGATTGCACATGGAATTATCATTACACACCTAGGCACCCGCTTTTTTATACACAATTACACACACACACTAACAGTCATACACATGGAATGCGAACACACACAATCATGTGCACAGTAAGAACAAAACCTTTACTTTTTGACCACTTAAACCCTATATACTTCAATAACCTGGACTCAGTACTGGGTTCCCTCCTTTTTCCCCTCTACACAAAATCTCTGTGCCAAAATTAGCAGATCCACAAGCTCACAACAAGTCGCAATGCAACGCATTGTGAGCTTGTGGATCTTCTATTTTCGTCGAATGGTCACCTATTACATGCCCAGAATAGGAACGTTAGGGTTCATGTGCTTAAAGTGCGAGATAAGGCAGTGCAAGATATCTGCAATCACATGCGTGTGGTGACATGAGTCCACAGAAGCAGTCTAAGTACAGAACACTTGCTGTTCGTCCCCACCGAGTCATTAATCATTGTCCGTGGGTGTATGGTAATGGACTCCAGACCCTTCACACTCCTTTCTCCTACAATTATATGAGCACGGTGAGAGGTGAATGCAAGGTGAACGTGATTTCCGTCTCAACCAAGATACTTCTCGGTATTATGTGAAAGCTATGAGTGAGGTATCTGCTTTGTCCGGTACTCCCCGCTGAGGTATCACAGGAAGTCGTAAGCCATTAAAAGTACAGCACTGCTGGATTCTTTTTTCAACCCCTGACAGAGGAAATGAGATCTGAAAGGTACTGTATTGTCTGGCCACTTTGACTGGACCCCACCCCCTCCATTACTGGCAAAATGCCCTTTCTCACTCATTGCATGAATGAAAAAATGACGGACTACAGACGGACGGATAGACAGAAACAGAACAAACATTTCAAAGGACATTTAGACGCTACAGACTGACTGGCAGAAACAGAACAAACATGTCAAAGGACATTTGAAAGACGGACTGACTGACAGAAACAGAACAAACATTTCAAAGGACATTTGGAAACTGATGGATTGCCAGATATTGAGGTTTCTCCATGTATGTGCATTTGACTTGAATAAATAGATCAAATGTTTTTTGCGCCAATGATAGCTTAATTCAAGGAGAATTCAACGAAGGTTATCTGATATTACCTTTGCAAGGCCATTGAAGCATTTTACTGCAAAACCATTTTGTGGTAATTTGACCAGGAACACTATCTTTGAAAAACATCCGTTGGTATACTTCTCACATTGAACACTTAACTGCTTCAAATGGCAATGGAGAGAGGAGTGGATTTCATGTACTGAGTATTATAAGGTAATTCCATCCTCTCACAGAATGAGTTATGGTACTGTGCCATTCCAAAAAGAGACAGGGAAATATGAAATCATTTTAGCAAGTTGAAGTGAGTGGATATATAGATAGAGTACATTATGTACTGTACATTATGTTGTTTTGGTATATTTTGTTGTGTATATCTAAGTGAATGTAACAGCAAAGATTCAGGGCCCTATATCCTCTGTAAGCGCTATACCGGTGCTATATCCCTTTTATTTTGCAACTTTGCAACTGCTTTGTGCTCAGGTTGTGTACAGTAGATACTACATTTCCGTGCAGCACTTTTGTGCGTGGGGGTGTGTTGATCTTAAAATGAGGCGTGGACCGTGTTCAGTCGGGATCTGGGCACAATGCTATTTTCCCCACAGACTGTGCAACTTTACCCATGACTTTATTTGAGTAAGCAGTTATAAATTATTGAAAATGTTTCTGCTCTATACTGTTGCTTTCAGTGTACTGCACCAACGTCACAGAGACTGCTATATTTTCATACGCGCTAGCACACAGTACTTGACAATAAAAATAATTCTCATTCTCTTTCTGATCTCCGATGCAACCAACAAATGATGTAGTGAACACAAATGGGTGATAATGCCTGACTTATCCATAGATTTGTAGATCTGTTATTTTCAGTTTATGACATAAACTGACGCTGCCTGTTGTTAAGCGAGGATTCACACATTATTTTTATATATATATACACTTTTTTTTTTACTAGGCCGATTGAAAGGCCCGTTGAAAATTCCCCGTTGAAAATTCATGCCTCGCCACTTATGCTATAGAGCACCGAAGTCTGACATCACTGCCACTAGAGGGCGTTGTTTCACGGGTTTGTGGCTTTATTTTTTGTGTTGAAATCCCCATTTGGGAATCTTAGATCACGTCATATAAAAACTGTGTTCCAAACATAAACACACTTGTTTCTGTTGTTTGACTTGTTTCTAGTGTTTATATTGTGTTACTCTTTGGGTGAATGTGTACATTTACACCTTCAGTCGATGCTTCATATCCATATGAGTAAAATCGCCAGGGTGGTGTGTTTATTTTTGGAACACAGTTCTTGATTCCCCAATGAGGATATCAACACAAAAGTAAAGCCACAAACCTGCGAAAAGCGCCCTCTACTGGCAGTGACGTCAGGACTTCGGTGCTCTATACCAGTTGTACCCATTGTACCCTTAGACAGGCTGTATCTGTCTATCTGTGTCCCTTTTATGCCCATATCATACAGAGTTCCGTGTCAGCTGTGTCTGTCTGTCTGTCTTGTCTTGTCTTGTCTTGTCTTGTCTGTCTGTCTGTCTGTCTGTCTGTCTGTCTGTCTGTCTGTCTGTCTGTCTGTCTGTCTGTCTGTCTGTCTGTCTGTCTGTCTGTCTGTCCCTTTTATACCCACAAATGAAGATATCTGTATCTCGAGGTATGTGGGGGATACTCACCCACTCGCACACAGAGATTGTGTTCATTTATAGAAGGATTTATACATGTACATGTAACACTTTTGAATGAGCCAAGAACTTACAATGGGCAATTTACTTCCTCAATGTATATCTCAGGCAGGTTGCACAGTAGGGGATACGGCCAAGCGCAGCATCTACTGTACTGTAGTACACATGCAGCCCAAGTGTAAAGAAAACACTTATGTCTGGAAAAGTTAAATTGCTTCTGTGGAGAGTTGATCATCACCTGCCAAAGTGGCCTTGTACTGCAGGACTAAATCAAAACCCAGTAAATGAACACTGACAACAATCCACCTATGCACACAGTACCTTCAAGCACCTCAATGTGCTATGTACATCATGCTCAGCTATTTCTTACCTTAGTACTTGTTATTCTTAATTACATCTTTTGTTATTGTTGTTATTGCTGCTAGAATGTTGAGGAACCAAAACCAAATATGAGATGTAACATCAACGTATAATCTTGAATCTGGAACAAGGTTCATTGATTGATTTTATTACTGGATGCCTCTCTAGACTATCCAGCGCTGCAAATGTTTGTTTAATCTCCTTTGAGATCTTGTGCTGTGGTCCATAGAAATAATACCTTGAAAAATAAGCTTTAACTCCACTAAGAGATATTTACTTTCATGTTTATTTCCACCAAGTTACAGTAATTCACTTTTCCTGCTGTTCTGTTGTCATTTGTGAGAAATATATTTTGAGAGCTACAGTAGATTGCTTGTAACTCAAATATAAATCATTGTTACATACAGAAAGGCTTAGATTCAAGAATAGTATCATTGCCATAATGTAATTTCATTTTACAGTGTGCGAAGTTGTATAGTACTGTTATCGTATACAGTGTTATACTGTATACAATTCCAACTGTGTCAAAATTATCAAAGCTGACTAGTTGCTGTCACAGCATAAGAAGAAACACCAAAGTAGAACTATAGCTTTAAACAATATACTGTACAGTAGGCTCGACATATACTGTAGCATTACATTCTACACTATACTTGGTCTCTTCAATTTGAACAATGGCCACAAATATTACATTTAAACTGAACATTTGTTCTATATATGCTGCTATCCACAGCCATGCTATGTTGTAACAGAACCTCATTATTAGCTTTGTAAGTATTTGCTTGGATGTAGCAGCTTTGGCACAGATTCTTATGATCGGAACTTCAAACGCTCTCTTTCTTTCTTTTTTTAATGAAACGCATTGTCTTTATGGGTGTCGCTGCCTGGAGGCTTATTGTAAAATGAGCTGTTGTCAGCTGGATTTTCAACATCATATCTTTGTGAGCCCAGTCTCAGTGGTGGCTTACAATGAAGAAAGCAAGCATTTAATAGATACAGAACCATTGTTGTTCCTTTGTATTTCAGTCACTCAGTTATCTCTGTTTTGATGTGAGAATTATGAATGGAAGTGAATAAGTCACATATTGCACAGTATTGTTCCCTATGCAGCATGTTTTTACATATTGATTAATATTGAGAGTATTAACCTACATATATGGTACTATGGAATGGAATTTTGGTAATGGTTTTCTTTCAATATTTTTTTTATAGTCCTACTGAGATCTAGGGTCTCTTTTACATTAGGGATGTCTGATATTATCGGCCTCCCGATATTATCGGCCGATATTAGCATAAAAATTGATATCGGGAAAATATCGGTATCGGTTTTTGAAAAAAAAAAATATTTATTTATTTATTTTTTGCTTTATAAATAAGTTACAGGAGTTCTTACTGTATATGGTGTGTGTGATATGAAATTTGAGCTTACCCTAATCACAATAATCCCCGCATATATCGGTATCGGTTGATATCGGTATCGGTAATTAAGAGTTGGACAATATCGGTATATCGGTTATCGGTAAAAAAGCCAATATCGGACAACCCTATTTTACATGGGATATTTTATTATAACAAGTGGCCAATGACAAAAAACATAATCAAACTAGAAAAATGGGCTCCTCCGAGCACAGGTCTCTGCTCAGGACAGGTAGGTTATTGTGGGCCAGCAATGTTTCACGGCAATCGGACGCTGTGTTCATGATTTGAGGCATTTTGTTCAAAACAGGCCACTCCTGCAAACTTTAAATGCCAATCTTAGCCAATCAATATGGAATATGAAAACTCTTAGAGATACGTCCTAATCACCATAGAGATAATGTGTACCAATGTGTGTGATGTTTGGACAAAATCTGTAGGAGAATGATCAAAAAATGGGTTTAGCAAACATCGGCCTCCTGATGGCGCTGATAACAGGCTGATGTGAGAACATTTTACTTGGCGTAAGTAGTACAGTATGCATGCCTTCGGCCTGGTGGAGACAAAAAGAGAGCCAGAGAAGGGGGTGGAATGAGTGAGGAAAAGAGAGCACAATTCTGAAACAATGAACTTGTCAAAACATTGACATTTCCCCATGGATTCATGTCTGACAGCCCTGACAGCTGCTTAAAACTCAGAGGGCCCTAAATCTTCCGCCCGGCACAAGATGGCGCAAAGGGGTAGCACGATTATCATTGATATCTTTGAACCGAATCAGATGTCATTTTTATGCCTGTGCGGCACTCACGTTGTTTAGATAATAAACTACCTTCCGCCTATTTCTGCCCATGGGTGTGGTCTTAAAATGAGGTGAGGTCTGGTGCAATCAGGGTGCACTGCTATCTTACCACTGACTTTTGCAATTTGCGCTAAGACCAGCTTTTAGTTTGTCTTAACTACCGACGCAGTGACAGTGCAGATATTTTCTTACTATTTAGACAGCACATTATTGGGTAAGGTTTAAGATGCGCCAAGGTGGGTTCACAAAATGTTTACACTGATTGCAATAAGAATTCCTCCGATTTCAACACAACACTCATGTCAAACAATTTAAGTGACAAGTGATATGGTAGCCTACAATAAAAACATGAATATCGGCAGATACATTTCTTTTCAAGCACTTGATTCTTCATAAATCATATTAATAAGACTTAAACAAAAGATTTGCCTCTATTATGCGTCTCCACAAGACGACTGATGAGGAGAGAGAGAGGAAGAGAAAGGGTCAGAAAAAAAGTAGCCTGTCTACATTTTATTGTTGATAAAATATGTTAAAATGCCTCTCGTCATGTAAGAATGTCCTGAATCCATAGCCTCCTGGGCTGGCATTCTTTATCTGTTTCTGTAGATACGGTATTGGTACATCAAAATCCAAATGTGGATCCGAGGGCGCACAGAGTGTGTTTTCCCGCTGCATCCTTAATATGCAGTTAAGAAATAACCTAACTGAGAATGAGCATGTGCATTTTAAGCTGACATGAGGAGACATTACGCTTTGATCATTCTGACCGCAGTGATTCTGACCGTAGCAGCATGCTTTTCGTCTACCTCTCCTTTCCAGTTGATGTTTGTGAGCCGAGCTTTTCTTTCCCCTGTGTCTCCTCACATCATTATATCACATTATTTATGCTGCTCCCATAGCTGGTGGAATGCAAGTTTCCTCAGCAGTTTGCATCTCCACCAACTTGCAAAATCTGTCGTTTCAATAGCATTGCTGATGAAGGTAATGGGAGCCGACTCTGAATTGTTTAATTAATGTAATGCCCAAAACACACCCATGACTAATTGCACCATGAACCAGCCTTTAGCGCCCAGATAAGCTTCATCTAACTAACAAGATTGGAGAGGAAACACAACCAACACAATAAGTGCTGTGTTTGCAGCCTGCGCCAAAGTTCAACAAAATATGGCCCAGAGAGTTAGTCCCTTAAATTTGGATTCATTCCACGTAAACAGAGTCAGGCTAACATCAATTTCTGTATGAGTGGTGGGTTCACTTAGTTGAAATCACCCTTGTGACCTCTGACTATATCCACTTTTACTTTACCAATTATCTAGCACTTCTTCTGGTGGAATGAGAAAAATACAAGTGCCTGGTAAAAAGGTTTTAGGACCTGTACTGATCTCAAATTTCTCAAAAGTCCTCCCACTCAAAAGCGACACTGTCATTGACTATACAATAATAATGTTGCTTTTAATTGCAAAGTGGAATGATAACCTTACATATTTTAGATATCAGACACACTGGCAGTGGTTTGAATACTGAAATGTTTGCTGTTGTTTATAGATCTTTTTCTTAAATGTGTCCAGTTAAGCCTAGTCAGTGGAACACCCCACTGCTATAATATGATTTTTCACCGCTAAAGTCCTAAAAAGACATTTTGTCTCTTGTCAATAGCCAGGTTATTAAACCACATTGCTACTCTTGCCATGTCCAGGTAATTTTGAGAAATAGCATTGACTGTAGTGTGTAAGAAGAGCTTGCTATTGTATTTCAAGATCTGCCCTCATCTGATGTCATGGAAACAAGCCTCTGCCGTGGCATATTGATAATAGTTTCCCTGTAACAGTCATTAGAACACCCTTCGAGCACAAGCAACCACTGATTGAAAAGAGGAAAGATAATGTCTGTTAATAATAAGAACCAGATTTGTGAAAGCTCCAATCATCTATCTATCTATCTATCTATCTATCTATCTATCTATCTATCTATCTATCTATCTATCTATCTATCTATCTATCTATCTATCTATCTATCTATCTATCTATCTATCTATCTATCTATCTATCTATCTGTCTGTTCTACCCCTCTCTTTCTCTCTCTCTCTCTCTCTCTCTCTCTCTCTCTCTCTCTCTCTCTCTCTCTCTCTCTCTCTCTCTCTCTCTCTCTCTCTCTCTCTCTCTCTCTCTCTCTCTCTCTCTCTCTCTCTCTCTCTCTCTCTCTCTCTCTCTCTCTCTCTCTCTCTCTCTCTCTCTCACACACACACACACACACGTATGCACGCACGCAGACATGCACACACGCACGTACGCATCTGTGCGCGCTCTCTCTCTCTCTCTCTCTCTCTCTCTCTCTCTCTCTCTCTCTCTCTCTCTCTCTCTCTCTCTCTTATGCTCTCATTCTCTCTTTCTCTCTGCCTACCTCTTCTCTTCCTTCCTTGTTGAGTAATTCTGTCACCATGTAAATTACAGCCTTGTCCCTTTGACAGCAGCATGATTAATTGTGCCAACATAAAGGTGTATTTTGGCCAATGGCTGAAAAGAAAAGGTTTTATTGTTACATTTCCAGTAGGCTTTGGACTTGAGATGTTAGTGAGAGGAGCTGGGGAGATGAGGGGATGGAATGCTGGCAGGATGCAAAGTGCAAGTGCTTTCATCACTGTCTATTCATAGTAAAAAATGCAAAGCTATCCTCGTGACATTTCACCTTTCACCATCATGTGGCATTGTGTCTGGGCTAGCGCTTCGCATTACATCTCTTTCTTTTCACCTGAGCTAATTAATTTCAGAATGCAGTGGTTTGTGCACAGGCAATGTATGCGTGAACACAATGGACTGTGAGGCATTTGGGGATTTATAACATGGCCATGACTGATAATCACTTCATGTCCGTCCTTTATTCCATTCAGTATTGTATGTGACGGACAATACAGCAACATCACTGAAAATATTCAAAAGGCCCCATTACAAGAAAATATGCCACCTCTTTTCTAATCATATCCAACACCCCGAAAATACTTTATATTTAGAGGCAATGTTAATAATAGTATTGATAGGCAGTTTGGCTTCATTCCCCAGAGGAATTCTTTGGGAAAAATCATAATCAGGATTTACTCTTTTCAGACTTTTCTGATTAAGAGATACAAAATGTCCGGTAAACAGTAAATGAACATTTAGACTTGTGTGCCCAAACATACTAATATGAGACTGGTGCAGGTAGGGTAATTGCATGGGGTAATTTCTTCTATACAGTACGTATAGAAGTATAGTATCTAGATTTTGCATTATCATAATGTGTAAGAATTGTGCTCATTTTGGTATTATATACACACGTACACAAGTAAATTACTGTGAAATATTAGCAGGCTATTTGAGACACAAAATGCCAGTCACAGCTAGAAACATCCCCAGCTTAGTACTGTAACTTCAAGCAGGGACTTGTTGATTGCTCTCCAATTTTAACACAACGCCAATGGTTATTTTGTCATATCTCTTTCACAGACAAGAAGTTTGATGGAAATTCGATTTTAACAATGTAATGCTTAGCATAAAATTGTTGCTTCAGTCTCCAAAATGTATGAAGAATTGTTTAGGGTGACATATTCAAATATGTGACACACATTCATTGATTCATTTAATAGAAGGGTGACTTAAATTATCATTGAAAGGCCCACAATTTTAGAACACGCTGAGCAGATACGTATCTGTTCAGCGTGTTGCACCGCTTACAACATTGCGTTTCCCTATTTTGATCTGTATCATCATAGTAATAAAAAAGGAAAGTAGACAAATTGAACTTAGACAGCGGTGGCACTTGACTCTCTCATTGCAGCCGCAGGTGTGTCACCCCACTCATTCAGGTCTTTGATGTTCATTGATTGCAGTCTTTAAAATCCGGGTGGCAGTGAGGAGTTGTTGCTCCAGTGAGTCTCTGCCACCCCCCTGTCGGTCCACAGTAGTGCACACAGTGGCACGGTATTTTATCATTATAGACATTAGAGCCAATATAATATTTATTTTCTGTCTCTGAAGTTAAATGCTGAAAGCAAAAATAATCGGACTTCTTGCTGGTGCACTCTGAATTAATTCATGTGTTGTGTACCACAGGTGTTACTGTGTATACATACCAGATTGCCAAGAAGAAAGCTTCTTCTGAGCAGGTGCATGAATCATTTCTAATCCATGTGTTTCTCCACCTAATTAATGACCTGTTCAAATGCACAGTGAAAAAGCCTTTCTTTTTTCATTCGTTACAAGTTTTTGGTAGCAGGAGGAAGTGGGCATGAGATGAAGAGAGATGAAGAGAGCTTGTGAGGGACTGGGGTCAGTGTGGATTTGTGGTTGATGCCTGTGCCTCCTTTGATGCAATTGGATTTTAATGCCTGATTTATATACTTTGTTGCGCACCAGTGTCCTAATTTGGATTGTTTGGAAAGCTAATTTCAAAAGAGTATATGATACCATGTTTTTACCTATATTTGCAATGCACCATTGTCATTGAAGGACATACTTTTAAAAGCACATGTCCTATCCTCCATAATATATAATAATTAGACCTACTTGATCCTGCGGGGGAAATTCACCCAGCTGATTGCTGCCTAAGTATAGACTTGAGTGCAGGGGAGGAGGAGCAGTTAGGGGTTATGTGTCTTTCTCAGGGACACCTCAATACATTGCCGAACCTGGGCCCTTCTGTTTCCCAGTCGGCCCCTCTAACCATTCATGTGCAATATGTGAAAGAATTAAGAGGGAAGGAGGGAGCATTTGTATGAGGGGCAATGCCTGAGATTTTCACAAACAGTCCTATCTATGCAACAAAGAAAGAAAGGAAAAGTAGAAAAAGCGTTCCTCGGAGCACAGGTCTCCGCCAGGTCAGGTACGTTATTGTGGCCTCCTGGTGGAGCTATAATAGGCCAATATGAAAAGGGTGCAATTTCTTCTTAGGCCTTTCACAGCAGTCGGACTGCATTCATGGGGGTGTAAAACATACTCTCGCCATTCCTTTCGGCCTGGCGGAGACAAATATGTAGTGACAGCATATTATGAAATATCTACTGTCAAACAAGTGCCAAAAGGAACCGTTAAAACCAAACTAATTGAAACTATTTATACATTAAAAGGAAACTTTTGGCTTTGGTGTTGGTGCATGGTGCAGGCAGATCGAGGAGGGAACCACCAATCACCAGTGGAGGAAGGAGGCAGCCATTTCAAAATGGGGGCCTCCTAATAGTGATGGGGTCACCGACTCACATGTTTGACCCTGGTACTGATAATGCACAATGCTGCCAAGATTAGTCTTAGCTAGGCCAACGAACCACCATGTTTATGTGTCCCGGCGTGGTCCGAGGCCAGGTATTGAAAACTGCCTAACATTAGTTACATATCAGTCTGTCTGTCTGTCTGTCTGTCTGTCTGTCTGTCTGTCTGTCTGTCTGTCTGTCTGTCTGTCTGTCCTTGAATTTGTATCTGCCTTTCTAAAATAGACAGTGCAGAGTTGTGATCTCATGTGTTGCAATGAGATCTAGAGCAATGCTTGCAGAGTAACTTTGTATCGCTGCACAAAGAAGACATTTTGACTTTAAAAGTAATCCATCAAATGGACTAAAAGTGGACATTGTAAAGTAATGTTGTGTTCATACCGTACAGAAGTTGCACTCTCTCTCGGTGTGCACGTATGAGGCCATTCACTTTTATGGCGTGGCATTGGAATGGCCTTACGTCACACTTTAAGTGATATTTTCCCACCATAATCATCAGTCCTTGAGATGAAATCATGTCAACATTCCTCAACATGCCTCACCATTCCCTCCACAAAACCTTCAAACAATGCACAGGTACGCCATGTATAGAGAATATTTAATAATGATGTTACAAAACCATTCTCTATGATCTTGTACATATTGAATTCAATTGACCAAAGGTCTCCAAAAGAGGCAGATTATTATTTTCTTTTCTTCAACAACAAAGGAAAATAAAGTAAATCAGTTTCTGAAATTGCAACGCCGCCGGCGCTGACTACGCAACCTTATTTCAATGCTAATATCTGGGGGTTATGTGTCGAAAATGGGTGCTTGAATCCCCTGTCGGGGGGATTAAGGAGCCAGGGATGTTTAATAGACTCATGAAATGCTGAGGAAACTCCAATAATATGGAAGGACTGCCTGCTATGTAGCGGCAGCTCACAATACAGAAACGACACTTCACATGAGCGGCAACTCAATTCTATCTAGAATCACTTCTTCAGGTTGTTTATTGTTTCCTGGTGTGCTGGAGTGTAAAGAATGAGTTTGGAAATATATATGTTGCTATCCATCTGTTGGCCCCTATCTTTTATTCCCATCTGTACTGTCCACTCTGCCCCATCCCCCCCATTCTACCGCTTTCTCTCACGTCCCAATCCTCCTGTGTTGTGTCTCAGGTGTACTTCAAGCGTGATGGGGAGCTGATAGAGGTGATCTCCTACATTCACCCCTCTGCCCTGGAGGAGGGGGGCGGCTCGGCCGGGGTGCGGGGCGCCCGGCCGCTCATCAACAGGGACATGGACGACACCAAGCTGCAGCGCTCCCTCTCCCTGCTGGACCCGGAGGGCCGGCTGTCCCGCCTGTACACGGAGAGCCCGCAGCGCGTGCACACCCAGGGCCAGCCGCAGGTGCACGAGCCCAGCCCCGCCACGGAGGTCATCCCGGAGACGGTGGTGAGCCGGGAGTTCCCTCGCTGGGTGCAGAGCACCGACCCGCTCTACTACTTCAGCCACACCCACATCCCGCAGAGCGACGGCTCCGTGCTGGTGCAGGCCCGCCTCACCTGGACCCTGAACCCGCAGCTGGACAACGACGCCTTGTTCAGCTGTGAGGTCAAACACCCGGCCCTCTCAATGCCCATGCAGACAGAGGTCACACTGGGTGAGTATAGGACACGCCACAGATGAACTCCCTGGTTGTTCCTTTTTGGTTTGTTTCTCTCTCTCTCTCTCTCTCTCTCTCTCTCTCTCTCTCTCTCTCTCTCTCTCTCTCTCTCTCTCTCTACCTTTCTACCTTTCTCACTCTCTCTCTCTCTCCCTTTCACACACACACACACACACACACACACCTTCTTTCTCACCATTTCTCCTCCCTATAATCTCCTGCTGTCCCCTCGTATCCCCTGGTCTCGCTCGGCAACCGACTGGGTACCCCCCCCCACACAACCACACCTCCTTCCCCTCCCTGCCTTATGTCTCCCTTGCAAATACTTGTACTCAGAGCAACACTGATTTTCATTTGATGCTGCTTAATTGCGTTACAGCCGAGCAGATTGCCGAGTTTAGTGCCGAATGCAAAACTCAAAGTGACTGACAGGGCAATTCATCGGGCTGTCTGTCGCTAGATTGAGTTAACTCACTGCCATTATTGAAAAAGTCAACCTGAATTAGAGAAGTCAAATGAGAACAGACTCACTGGCCGATGTGATATTGTTGAAAAACGCAGACTCACCGAGGGCCGCCCACTCCTTCATCTAATTCAAATGTGTGGCTCCAGGTATGCCTTTTATCTTTTCATACAGTCTACATCACACATCTCTCAGACAAAGACAGAGAGACAATGTGGCTGCGGGGGTATTTGTTTGCAGACCAGCAGAGTATCAAAGCTGGAGAAGAATGTGGCAAAGATGTCGAATGCTAAATTAAGTACTCGACTTTCAGAAAAAGTCAAACATTAAGCTTTCATGGTGAATGATCCAAGTGAAAGAAAGAGAGACAATCTCTCTTTTTTTGTGTCAGTGTACAGCAAAGATGGCTTCTAGCGGATCTCATTATCACTTCAAAGGCAGTATGCTGGCATGATCGTGGCGTGGATGAGCCACGCCACACCGATGTGATAAGCAGAGACATTACCCTCTGTGCAATGATGCTAGCAAGAGTAGCAGGAAGCGTAGGAGGGGGGATGGGAGCGTAGAGTGAAACCATGGCCGATGTTCATTTTTACTGTCACTATTCACCCCCACATTTATATCTTCCGTGCACATTTGAAAAGAGACCCTTTCTCTTTTACAGTGCGTGTGGGAGTGGGTGGACAGGCAGAGGGGGCTGATGGAAGTGAAATACTCAGAGTCACATATGTATGAATTAACACTGCTGTGTGGAAAGCCATTCATAATGCTGTGACCAGGTTCATTTGTAATCTGTTTACAATGTGGTAACATTGGTGGCATTGACTCAGGACATGCTGTATATCTATCTACCTACTGTATCTACAGTATATCACTGACTTTGACTGTCTGGGGCACTGTCCCGGTTGTCCGATTTGATCAGACCAATGGTTTCCAAGAACCGAAAAAACACAGATACCTTATGTTTAAAAAAGTGTAAATCACATTTCCCTCAGAAAGAGGAAGGTTTTAACTATTGTAGTTTTGAACTGGCATTCTCAATTATATTATTGAGATCTCAATTATATTATAAAGACACCATAATGTCACAATTGTCTTAGCTCCAAGGTGCGTGTGCGTGCGTGCGTGCGTGCGTGCGTGCGTGCGTCGGCCACTCTGCCCGGGGTGGGGGGTTATTTTGTTATTATCTATAACTCATGGCAGAGAGGGCTGTGTGCTCAATCTATGATATACTGTGCTTATCTGATTGAGCAAAATGTGTGTGTGTGTGTGTGTGTGTGTGTGTGTGTGTGTGTGTGTGTGTGTGTGTGTGTGTGTGTGTGTGTGTGTGTGTGTGTGTGTGTGTGTGTGTGTGTGTGTGTGTGTGTGTGTGTGTGTTTTTTATCACCGGTGGGATTATGTTCATTATCCCTACTTGTGTTCAGAATGAATGAAATACATGCATTACCTTTTGGGAAACGAAGACAGACTGATATGTTTGAGATTTACAGTATGTGTGATAATATCACACTTTAACAATTCAATTAAAAAAATATATGTTAACATTTGGCCTGTTTACAGTCAGTCTTCTACTTTATCTTCTAGGGGAGGCGAGACTTTAGTTGGGCAGGCGGCCGCCTGCCCTGCCTCTACGGTGGGTACGCCACTGTCACTGCTGTAGAGTGTTTGTTCAGTAATAGGGATCTCCATGTCTCTCCAGCTCTTTAAAAACAGAAAATACATTGTCAGGTTGGGATACCAATTTTTTTACCCAAGAGAACTCGGACAGGATACAGATTAAACAAGTGAAATTTTAAGTGATGACAAATTAGCAGACAAAATTGGAACTGGAACACTATAAAAAATTAAGCTGATAAATGGGTACTCTCTCCTGATTGGCTGAAAATGTTCCCACCTGAAAATGTATTTTCTGTTTATTGAAGAGCTGGAGAGACAGGGTGGCCCCTGTCACTGAACAAACACTCCATAGCAATCAGAAATACTATCAGAAAATAGTGCTTTAACCTTTGAAGGAAAAACTTTGTTTTACACAAGAAATAATTACCCTACCTTTAACGCGGCATGTTAAGTGGCAGCTTGTAGATTGCCTATTGTGGTGTATAAAGTGTATAGGGTTTAAGGGCTTAAGAAATCAACCCCCTCTTTTTCTTTTTTTTCCCTTTTTTTTTTTACAAATCAAACCCTGTGTATCACTGATTGGGTCACTTTCCCTCTTTTTGAAAAGAAATCCTTCATATGATTTAATGATATGCTATAAAACACTTTCTACAAGTGGGTGTCACTTCTTTCAAACAATGTACATCTTCAGACAAAACATTTCAAGCTGTCATTGTGTAATAAATATGATGTCCCACATGTAGGTGGAATGGAATTACATCATATAAACAGTCATATTAGATGATATACAGGTATGATCTGCCCTCCCATGACAATGTTGCAGTGACAATAGAACAGCTCTGTGTTTTACACATGTTGAAGATAAAATGGGTGACACACCCTGAGGAGAGTGTGAGACTCTTGCTAAATGTCAATGGCTTTAAAATTGTGACAAGGCTTCTTCTGTGCCGTTTGAAGTCATTAATTTATCACTGGCTTTGTTCTTTAAATAGATGGAAAGAGCATCTCTAGATATTTTCTTTTCTTCTACCACCCTGAGAATAGAGAACAGAAGATGTGAATTTGTTGATTCTAATTGGAGCTCACTTGAAATTCAAAGCATTCTCAAAGCTGCTTGGGGCTAGAGCCATCTTGAAATGTCTAAGATAAATGTACTTCTTGTGTTCTGATGCAAGCGAGTACTTAGATGCAGCACAGAGAAAGGGCTACCTTTGATTAAATTAAACATCCCACATTTTTGATTGTGCTTGAGCTAATTGCACTTAGTTTCTGTTTTGCTATGTATACAAGCACGCACGCACGCACGCACGCACGCACGCACGCACGCACGCACGCACGCACGCACGCACGCACGCACGCACACACACACACACACACACACACACACACACACACACTGTCCTCTCAGGTGTGTTTGTTCAGGAAGTGAAAAGGATGTCTTTACAGTGCCCATAAGTAATACATATTTCAGACATTTAATACCACCTGAGAGGGAGCGACAGTCTGACAACCGAGCAGTGTTGTATTACAGTTTATGAATATTCACGAGCAGCTCTGTGCTTGACATATAAATGGATGTGGGCCAACACTGGGCCTTAGAAGTCCCCTCTCCATATTGTGCTACAAAATGCCATAGCATATACAACGGTTCACAAACTATGGGTCGTGACCCAAAGTGGGGCCACGGGAAGGTGCCGTTGGGGTTGTGCATTGGCAACCAAAAAAAGGGGGGAAAGGGGGTCGTCGCAACCAACGTGAAGAGGACGGGCACTAGACCAATTATTTGTTTACTAACATTGAGGCTGTCTGTTTCATGTAATCAATCTCCAACAGATCCCCAAACCTGTTGTTTTGGGGAGCGTTGTTTTCAGTTCATTCAGCCGCCTCCTGTGTGTTGGCTGGTGAGGCACTCCTAGCGAGACATTATACTTCACCCCGCAACAGTATTGCGCGCCGAGAACAGCTGACATACAAGCTCACATGGCATCACGGATGTGACCGTTGTAAGCTTGGAGGTCTGCTATTCTCCGGCCGTTCTCTGTGAGCGACACCTTCGCGGGACGGAGCCTAAATTAGGCTTGATGAGCTGCAGCTGCGAGATCATAGAGCGCTCTTTTTTGTTACTCCGAGAGCAAGAGGGTACAAATACATGGGCCATTGGGCCACAAGTCCATTTGGTTCCATCTGTACCCTTGCAGAGTTCTATTACGGATCGTGATGTAACAGAACATTACCGTCGGCAATGTTACATCGCGATCCGGGGAGATCATTCTCACAGACAGACAACCAGACCAATTACCAATATCTGCCGAGGTCGGCCAAAGATAAAATAGAGAGCTGGATCAAGAAACTTCAGTGGAGATTGGGTCGCCAAAAAAAAATCCCTCATAATATGGGGTCGTGGTATAAAAAAGTTTGAGAACCCCTGCTATATGGCATTATGGCAGAGGTGGGTAGAGTTTTTAAATTAAAAAGTCTGCACAGCTTTGCTCCGACAAACATTTACTAAGAAAAAAAAGTGTCTGTAGGCTACAAGTACATCTTTTCGGCCAAACAATTTGGCCTTCCTCAGATAACGTACTTGATGGACTGACACTTTTTGTGGGTTAGGTAGAAAAAAGTAGCCTCTGTCTAAACAATAGATGTTGTTTAGACGGGCCATGTTTTAATTTGCACATGGCTGTTTTATGTTTTGTTTAGTTCTATTAGAGTAAATAAAAGTATTTATAATTTTATAATTTTGGACATTTTGATTATGATTGCTGTGCTCTGATTATTTAAACAATAAATCAGATCAATTTGGAATACTACTTTTTCTGCTTTTCTACTTGAGTCATTATTATTTTAAAGTAACAATACATTTAATCGAGTACAGTTTTCGAATACTCTACCCACCTCTAGTTGCATCAAATGTCTGTGTGTTTGTGTCACCTGCCGATGCAGAGATATAGAGTACTGAAGTTCTGATGTCAAACCCACAACCCCAGGGTCATGACGACTTTGTTTTTGAAAATCCTGTAGATATTTTGTAATCATATATTTTAAATGAGTCTGGCAGTTCTGTCAGGGAGGTGGCTCTGTATCGTGTTCGTGTATGATATTAAGTTATACTCTATACAGTTTTTGTTTGGAAATGTAATTCATTCTGCGGTGTTACCCAGGGGTAGCGTTGTAAACTACAGTAGGCAAATTAAATAGTAATATATATAAAAAGTTATATATATATTATATATAATCTGCACAAATATACAGTACTTGAGTAAAAGTGAAAAGTATGTTTAAAACTCTTACAAATACAAATTATTCAAAATGTTACTTGAGTAAATGTAACTGAATAAATGTACTGTAACTCAACTACCCACCTCTGATTATGCTACTGTACACCTGAGCTCCAGGCTCCGAGTCTGAGTTTTTCCGCTGTTTTCCCAGTTTTGAATTTGTGAGCAGTATATATTTCAATAATTTAAACCAACTCTTTGCCTCTGCATTTACATGGAGCTAAGGTGGGATTTGTTTTTATTTTTATTTGACAGGCAGCTTCTAATAAAAAGAGGTAGAATTATTTGAAAAGGGTCTGGTGCCTCATATCCAACCCATAAGACTTCCTCACCAGATTTGTATGTGATGTATGTTATGTGCATACTGTAGGTGTCAGTGTCTTTGTCTGCTTGCTTGTGACAATTCATCTTTGAATTGGTGTACTGTGCATGCAAGTGATATATGTATTGTATGTATGGGTAAGCAGATGCATTATGCCTGTGTTTATGCATAATTTGCATGCACACGGACATATGTGTGTGCCGTGCGCAACACTTCTGTTTTCAGTGTATCCGTGTTCACCTGTAGAGCATTTCCATATTCATAAGATACCATTCTCATTATATCCTCTGCTTTAAGTAGCCAAGCCCAGCTCGTACGCTTGCTGTATGACAGAATTCGCTCAGCAGTTACGCCTTTCACACTAAACCTGATTTATACTTCCATCGTATGACGGTCTCGCTCGCTGAAAATATAATCAAGAGGGTGTATTTGTCACTCACTCATATAGGTAAATTGTAATGTAGGTACAAGCAGCAAACTGTTAGTGTGGCATGAAGCAAGACAGTGCTAACAGCAATAATAATAATAATAATAATAAAAAAAATACAACATTCACAAGATAATACTGGTTTGTAATGAGTGAAAGAACAAGAAAAAATAAGATAAGATAAAGTAAAACCTTTTCCAGCAATGGGGGATGTTCTAAAAAGGGGTGGGGGGTAATTTATTATGCCAATTTATAGAAGGTATACGTACATCTATATATGAAGTACACATATGCAGATTTATAGAAGGTATACATCTGTACACACAATGGACCACAATGGAAACATGCTTCGGATTTTTTGTGTATAATCCAAGTTAGCGTTTTCCTAAATTATGACACTGTTGTCATTTTTTAAAACTGCCAATAAAGTATTCTATCTATCTATCTACGTCAAGTACACTATGTACATTAGTGCAAGTAACAGTGAGCAAAACAATCATGTTTATTTACAGCAGTTTGTTTTATTTTATTTGTCTTTTTTTTTTTTCTGTTTTGCCTTTTTTTTTATCGCTTCCAATCACCGCCGATCTACAAGCTCACAACATGTGGCATCGCGACACGTTGAGCTTGTAGATTTGCTATTGTTGGCAAACGACACCATCGTACGATGGAGTGTAAGTCATGCATTGGCTTTGGGCGCCTCCCCAGTTTTTCCTCTCACTGCAAAATCAGTCAACCAGTTAATACAGCAGGTTGCCTTTGTCTACCTTCACATTTATCTCCAGCCACACAAGTCTGTCATGCTGCGGGGCAAACCTGCTGGTGGTTTTGGCTCTGCATTAAAGCACACCCAATGCTACCTGGGGACGTAAGTCGCTTTTGCAGAGGGCACGTCTGTGCGGTGACCCTTTCCTGAAGTGATAACTGTTCCTTCTTGTAAATTGGAGAGGGTGAGTCTCTGGGGGCGACGGGCCTCATGTGGACCGTGGGCTCATTTTTCTGGCGAGGGTCCTCACCCACAGCGAGCACTGCGTTAAGGTCCCTCACATTGCATGGTGTCCCTAATCAAAGGTGGTGACGTAGGAACGCCAACTGTCGCTGTTGGAGGCTTTCCCAGAAATCAGCCATCATCCTCCCCAGCCATATGCCTCACAAGTTCCATGTGACGCCGTTACACAAATATTTAAAAATAACCATCCGTTTGTGTGTAGGTGGTGGAAAACAATGGCGCCTGGCATCATCTGTGCCAAAATACTAGCCCCTGACGTGTAGTCCATCTCCAGCATGGTGCACTTAGCCATATCAAACTGCTCACTTTTTGTCGTTGGTGATTTTGCCAAATGTAAATACTAATATTTTCTCTGTCATAAACTGCTCATCCTTTTCTCCTTAGGCCTATATTGTGAGTTTGCATTGATTTTGCTGTAAATAAGTCCGTTTTCATATGTCACAGTTTTTGTGTTGAACATTTGCAATAACTCCAGCACTTAGAAATCCACTCTGATTCCAAAAAGTCTCTCTACGCTTCGTTTTAGAGCCAGTCCCTCATTTATTTCCCTAACACTTCTCTATTGCAAAGTTCTTACCAGATGTATTGGATTGTCTGCCAGGGACCTTGTTCTCCTAACTGCTGGTCTCTTGTAATGTCGCTGTTGAATAAACTTGAAGTTTATTCGACAGTCGATCTTGTAAGTCTGTGTCAGCTAAGTGCCTGAAATATATAAAAGGTAAATGCAATATCTCCATGGCTTTTGTTGTGCTTGTCGCTAACAACACCATGTGGTGAGACACGGCCACCTCAATCCAGGTCCGCTGCTGACCTGGGAATAAAATATGGGAGGTTTTCCTGTTTTATTTTTTTCTGAAAGGATCCATAGACTTGATATATGTGAGCTGGGCACATTTTCAATCCCCTTTACAAATGTGATAACAGAACTCCTAATCCATTAGGCTGATGCAAGCCTGAAGTCAGTGGCTGGCTAAGACAAAAGGCTATGCTTCATTAGCCACAGAGGACAGTTTGTAGCTTGATTAATGGCTAAAAACGAAGGTCATTTATCTGTTTATTTATTTATCCTTTTAGTTTAACTCATCAATGTAAACAAGCAGCCCAATGATTTATATTAAGAGTTTGAACCGAATTAATTGGGGAACTCATGGGTTGTGCATTTATAGTTGTTATTGATAAGATTGCCTTTAGCTTATATCTCACCGCTTTTGCTGCTTTAGCCCAATGTCTAACATATGGAATCACACGATGTGTGATGCAGTTATCTGAGGGGCTATTGTTAATCAACTCAAACGATGCAGAACGAGTGTATGTAGGCCCAATTTAACCCCCCGGCACTCCCAGGAATTCATTGTACTTTTCTTGGTATAACTCTTCAATATAATCTCTTGTGCAATATATATTTTGAGGTTTACCAGTAAAAGATGACTTACTGTACCATTTTATGATATTATACAAATTTAAATCAGATGTATCTTTGCACAGTATAAGAACTTTCAGCAGCTCCATGGAATGGGAGAACAGCAGGAGCCACCCCCCCAGCCCCATATCGCTTCAACCTTCCATTGTTTCAGAGGGTCCACACAGAAGCTATCTGGGGGCTGCTGTCTGCTCCAAGACAAGGGAATTAGCTCCCCGAGTGTTCCTTATCTCATTGCTTCCACACTCCACCCGGTGTGCTCCCATTCTCCTCCAGTAATGAGTATCTACCCAATTTAGTCTCCTTTCTCTCCAAGGGGGAATAAATCCACCACAGCCCTTTAGATGAAAGAACCTGCACGAATCCCTCGCCCCTCGCCCCATAACCTTAATTGACAGGAAATTGTATTTGTCTCTCTCCCTCCTCTAGTAACACAGGTGTCCAGTAAGGGTTTGCTCAGTCTGACGGCTTTCGTTTGTCCCCTGTCCCCCCCTTTCTTCCCTTTTTCAGCCGCTCCTAAGGGCCCTAAACTCTTGATGTCCCCCTCGAGGGCGAAGGTAGGGGACACGGTGCGCATCACTGTGCTAGGATTCCAGGTAGGATCGCCTGGGGTAAGTGCATGGGGTCGTGCAAAACCGAACAGCCAAGTTCAGTCTCGTATAAGAGGAGACACATGTCCAGTTAAGCCTGTGGAGTTCTTTTTTTATACTGACCATTCTTACAGAATATACAATCGGCATCCTCTGCGCAATCTGTTGGTATGAGCATACTTATGCATTCATGCCATTGGGTATTTCATTAAATTGAAAATTAAGTGTGTTTTACCTTTCCAAATAGGAACTTTGAATAAGCTTGAATATAATAACCGTGCAGTGCAGGTTGTAAAATACAGAACAAAAACAAAAAAATATTCAAAGGTTGTGTTCCTGGTTTGTACTCTACATTGCCTCAGGGCTTAAAACAAAATGTTCAAGCAAATCCATTCCTTTATGAATAACTGAATTCTCTGGTGTTTCTTCATAATATTATTTCTATGTCTGTCACTACACTAAGCCGACAGGCATCCAGTCTATGCTAGCTAGTATGAATGCCCTGAAATTGCCTTTGCGTTACTATCATAAAAAATATATATATATACTGTGTCCCTATAGTGTGTTGATACTATCATCCTAGATGATATTGATCTCTGTGGCGGAGTTGACGCACTGACATTGTTTATTATTGGAGATGCTAATCCTGATAGAACATTCTTAATGGTCCACGGCACAGATCATCTTTGTTAGTTTTCAGACACTGCTTCAATAATCTATAGCAGTGATGTGGTATGATGGGGAGTTGCTTCAGTTTTATTTCCAACCAAAACAATCCAATCCTGGTGCAGCAGGCTGGACAGACTGGACAGACAGTATGTTTAGTTACGCCCACTGACTTTAGGACTATTTGAAGTCTTTCTTATTCTTTGAATAGTGTTAAGAATGGTTACTATAAACAGGCTTGATTGTGTCATACAGCTAATTGGATCCCTCCACAGAATCTGTGTCAGTCCACAGATTGATCCTAAACAAAATCTCTCTTATCCTTCACTGGACTGAGGCTCTGGGTTTTCATAAGTAGATAAGATGATAAATGTGTTAATATGCATTATTTTACCTCTCCGGCCTTACTGTATTGTATGATTATTATTATTTGTGTTAACTTTGATGCCATATCCCCTCTGGTGTTTTCTTTCAGAAATGGTAGTACTGTTTATGTTGAACTTGATTCCAATGTATTAAGCTGCATGTTAACCTTGGGGGAACATGCTAGTAGGCTACATAATGAAAACTCTGATTACACTATCCTGTTATACCCCTGAGAGTGTGTCATATGTAAGAGATATTTTCTTTAAGTATTATTTTACAGTATTAATATGCAGTATTATAACACTTTCCAGTTGGTTAGTAAACAGTTGTATGCACTGGAATTGGGACATTATAAAGTTAAATGCTAAATAATGCATTATGCATGAGCATCCTGCAGTGTGGGTTTTGGTTTGTGCGTTTTTGCCCACACTGACTCACACATGCGCGCGCAAGCACGCACGCACACACGTACGCACTAAAAGTAAATAAAGTCAATGGCACATTGATATAGAGCTTTTTAAATTAGGCTCTGGTTAGGCCATTGGGGATATGTGACAGGAAGGTCTAAGTTGGACCCTTCATTGTTGTTGTGCATGTGTTTGTGTGTATTTGATGTATTTACCCTAACGTAATCTGAGTTCCCAGAAGTTTTCGCCGGCTCGGCGAGGAACTTCTGGGCCAGAGCCCTGGGATTTGTGGGCGGGATGTAATTTACGCTCTGAATCTGAGCGGACACGCCTCTTACCGGTCTGGAGCTGTGCAACTCGTGTAAAAAGTTAGACGAGAGGCAAACAGCAGTACACAACAATGGCGGCCGAAATTTCTCAAGGGGAAATTGCTTCCCGTCGATCCTATTTAGATGCAACACCCACTGCATTTGGATCCCACCCCCTTTTCTTCATTGGCTGTTGATTTGAATCACAACGCAGTGGCCGCGCCCCCGCTGTCCAAACTCCGAGGCAGTGCCTCCCAGACTAACCCTAACGTGACCTTTTGATATCAAACTACCCCAGAACACCCAACTAATTTCACTACCGTCCTCATGTTAACTCTGAGCTTGGAGAACTCCCATCAACATATTAATTTCAAAAAAGTTACACAATCCACTGCAGCGTAGTCACAAGAATGACACCCGGGCACATTGAGGGAGGTTCTCCCCCCATTAAACCCTTTTTCCATTTTCTTCAAAGGGATGGGAAGTGATGTCTGTGATCTTTTTCAACAAAACGTAGTCAATTAGGCCTATTGCATATTTGTGTTTTTTTTTTTTTGTATCGCCCCCCCCCCCCCCCCCTGTTTTCTTTTGCCTAAATTGATTTTCCACAATTTTGCATTCTCTTTAATACACTTTTTGCTAATACTCCAACGCTACTTATTACTCGAACTCACGTCACTATACATTATCCCGGGAGTCATGTGATGATGATGTATCATTATCTTTTATATTCCATACTGATTGGCTTTAATTGGCAACACATATACCAAAACACATATGGCGTGGTGGAGATGGGTGCTCAGCAGAGCACCCCTTTCTAG
>NC_139944.1:32882828-32928320 GCF_963454915.1 Gymnoscopelus microlampas
CTGTTGAAAAAGTGTTCTGGCAGCTCTGGCAGAGAGCACCGTGGTCCCTGTTCCATTAATAGTAGCAGCCCTGCTCTACGGGGACATGTCATTTAGCACCAGCTTTAGAGACTTAGGAGTTCAGCTTCATTAGAACGCCACGACCTATGTCAGACATCACTATTTTCTCATTTTCTCTCTTTTCCATCTGTCCCTCTCTCACTGGCTTTCATTGTCTGTCTCTCTCGCTTCGTCTTTCATCGTCTACTTTGTTCCTCCTCTACTCTCACCCATTAACTTTTCCATTCATTCACTCGCAGGCTCAGTTATTCACTCACTCACTAAATGTTTTGGTGGTTGTTGTTTTTTTGTTGCCCATCTTGAAAAAATATTCCATATCCACCTGAGATATGACTATTTACTGTGACCTTGTCCTTTGACCTTTTCAACTAAAAACATAATCATCTTTTTGGGGCAGTCCGCTGATCATTCCCACCAGGTTTCATGAAATCTGCCCATATTCTCTCAATTTTGACCATGACCTTGATTGTGACCTTGATCTTTACCTTTTTGCAGCCCAAAAGTATGGCATCTATGTGTGGCATGCCTACTCATTCACACTTACATTCATTAAAATCCAAATTATTGTATTATTACAGAAGACAGAACTTGGCCTTGATTGTGACCTTGAACAGGCAAATGGACAAACAAACAAACAAACAAACAAACAGACAGACAACTGGAATGGGTGAAAACATAACTTCCAAAACAACCTATAGCAAGTCAGATAAAAAAGAATGGCAATTTGCTGGCCAAATCTATATGTTCTCAATGGTGGCTGGTTAATGAAGTCATATCAATAGACTCAAAGTTAACATATTATTTTCAACCAAAAGTCTTGGTATTGTTATTTGCAATATAGAAATGAGAGAGAGATGGATGGATGGTGGATGGATGGATGGATGGATGTACAGACAGACAGACAGACAGACAGACAGACAGACAGACAGACAGACAGAAAACCCTAAATAATGCATCCTTTTCTTGATCCAGTAACTACTTACACACGTTTCAAATTCAGCTTCTTTGTAATGGTTTTAACTTATATTTTTGTCAATTTGGTAATGCCATCTGACAGTTTCTCTTTTCTGTTTGTCTCTGACAGAAAATCCAGCCATGATGAAGAACACACAGAACAAGAGCAGTAAGTATCACAGCCTTGGAAACAGCTGGCACTAGAGTGTATGGTGATGCATGGGATTCCTGTTTTCGTAATGATCATTCTGTTTACCAGGGATGGATCACGTGAGCTGTGATGTTGATTGCAAAATGTCACACAAAGTCTGTTGTGTGTGTCAGAAATTCTTGTGCAGTGCACATCAACACTAGTGACCATCACTTGATTAAGGACGTCAGTCGTTCGGTCCTGAATATATGCAGCGCTCCTAAACGTGGTGATGATTCAGTCACAGAATCACCAGTGATGACGTTCGGATGTGGGGTGGGGGGGCGGGGGGGGGGGAGGGCGGAGGCACTGTGCGTCAAACCTCCCCCGGTAACGAATCAGCGCTCCTGTCGGTTGTGGTGCAGTGTGAGATTAGGCGTGTTTCATACGCGCTGCTGCGGTGGCTTATTTGTGGTTGCTCAGATTATCATATGTAAAACTGAGGGATTGTCAGCGGAAGCCGCAGAGGGATCTGACAGCCACCTGTACCCACAAGTCTCTTTCTCTCTCTCTCTCTCTCTCTCTCTCTCTCTCACTCTCTCTCTGGGTCTTACTCCTTTTCTTTCTCTCTCTCTCTCTCTCTCTCTCTCTCACTCTCTCTCTGGGTCTTACTCCTTTTCTCTCGCTTCTCTCTCTTTCTGTACTGTACTATATCGTCGCTGTACATTTGTCCAAAACCACTATTTTTAAGGAAAAGGAAATGGATAACCTGTATTCCAATGGATCCAGTGTAGATCTGATTTAACCACAAGCTCTTGTTAATACTTTTCCTTGGTTAAATATTCATAAAACCCACAGACAAACTTAACCACTTTCCATGGTTCTGGCATCCCTATTTTGGGCATGTTTTCTAGGCTATCTTTTTTCGATTTTCAGAAATGTTCACAAATAGTAATGCGCTGCATTGTGAGCTTGTATATAGGCTATTTTAGGTAGGTTGCACAACACTGCCATATGATGGAGTATGACATAGGGCATTCATTAATGAAAAAAAAAACATAAAAAGATCAAATAAAATATTTCTGATCTACAGCGACGATATGCATTTGTCCATCTCTCCATTGTTTTTCTGTCCCCATGTCACCAGCCCTGTCTCTCTCTTTCATTCTATCTTTCTCTTCTGATCTCCCTTGTCCATCTTTACCTCCGGCTCTGTCCATTTCTGCCCTCTGTCTGTCTTCAAGTCCCTCCCTCTGTCTCTCTGTCTCTGTCCTTTTCTCTCTCTGGCTGTGTGTGTCCTCTGCCCCCCCCCCCCCTCTCTCTCTCTCTGTGTGTGTGTCACTTTGTCTGTCTGTGTCTGTGTGTGTGTCTCTCTCTCTCTCTCTCTCTCTCTCTCTCTCTCTCTCTCTCTCTCTCTCTCTCTCTCTCTCTCTCTCTCTCTCTCTCTCTCTCTCTCTTTCTCAACCCTGGCATTCTTTTCGTCTCCCCTCTCTCTCTTACTCTCCTCTCGTTAACTCTGACTCTCTCTGTCTCCTTCCCTCTCCTTCTCGTCTGTCTATTTTTCTTTCTTTCTGTTTTTCTTTTTTCCCTCCCTTTACCATTCTCGGTAGCCCTATCTCAGGGATTCAATTTGAATATGCAAATGCTACCGGGAAAGCGCAGGAGCAGGTGTGCCACAGCAAGGACAGAATCAGGTCAGCGTGGAGGCGCGGATCGTGGAGGCGCGGATCGCAGAGCGAGGCGCGGACATGCCTTGCATGCAAGTCAAATCAGTGTAGAACATGGCCCCGAGAGGTCGCCCCACACGTGCCTGATCGCTTAATGGCTGAACAGCCCGGCCCTCCCCTGGCATGTGTGGGGGAAGACCACCCTTGTCAGTCAGTCAGTCAGTTCCCCAGCTAACCAGTAAACTACGCATCCAGGAACCAAATGGACCCTCGCTGGTCCATTTGGTTCTGTTTGTACACTCTCAGAGTTAAACGATTTTGGTGTAGTCATTGTCAAAATTACAATTCTATCCAAAGAACAACAGGTCCATTGCTGTCCGGCAATGGCTTTGTTTTGCGACCTTCATTGGGAAATTTCTTGGCTGGTTGTGCCTCAGCCAATCACAGTCTCAGCCTGCCATCCTGTCCTCTCGGGCAATGGGATCTGCTGCCTTGTGTCGGCACTGGGCATCGTGCATCGCGAGGCAGAGAGACATAGGCAGTGAAAAATACTGTTTGCATGATAAATGTATTCTTAGAAATTCTGACATAGGCAATTCATTTAATATTTGGCAATCAACTAATCATTGCATCAGTTTTTATAAAATGTGTTTTCATGTATTTTCAATACAAAATATATATTTGTGTCTCAAATACATTTCTCAGACCATGTTGTATTTGTATAATGATAAAAAATGTAATTACCCAGTATTTGTAATTTGTATCAAAATACGTTTTACTGTGTACTGTTTAAGCTTAAAACTGAAACATTTGTAATGCTCCATCCGGCCGTCATCCTGAATTAAATTTCAGAATAGAGTATCAGCCCTGTAGTGTCTCCATAATGAGAATCAGTGTGCAACATATTTTTCATTTCAGCCGGTCTTTAAATGTACTTATGAGGACATCCTTTGTTTGTAGGTATATCATTGTAGGTAGTATGTATAAAGGTGTTAAAATATGACCCGGAAAAAGCTTTTAAAGTTGTGTTAAGTTTAGTTTAGGCCAAAGATTTGCAATGGACGAATCCGTTTTAGAACGTCGCAGAAACATTGGCAGGTCTGATCGGCTGACACCCACTAATGGAGTGTCATGAGATTCAACACGCACGCACGCAGCCATAGCCATAGCCATAGCCATAGCCATAGCCATAGCCATAGCCATAGCCATACCCACACCCACACACACACACGCACACGCACCCATACCCACACGCACGCACGCACCCGCTCCCTTTTTCACACTGTACTAAATGTCTTCGCAGAAAACACCCAATCTACAGCTGAATGTTCGCCTATTATGACATGCCCAGAATAGTGACGCTAGGGTTCATGTGGTTAAATCCCTGCACCAGCTGGTGGAGGTGGTAGAGCTGAACAAAAAGTGCCCGAGCCCCCTCCTTCATCAACTACTGCTAGATAGTGCCCTTGAGCAAGGCACAGGGCCATTAAGTGCTCAGTTGCAGCTGCTTGGGGAGCAGTAGTGACGGCTGGGGTTGTACCGTGTTGGTTTACTCTGTTTGTGTGTGTGCAACCCCCCTTTCCTTCCACTTGTTAGTCCCCACAGGCTATTACAGTGAACAGGATAAACGTCCACTTGCCTTTTCTTTTCTTTTTTTTAAAGCAGTAATCCGTAAGATTTATAAGCTAAGAGCTGACATGGAACACCCACTTGCGTTTGTTGCCCTTTGAGATTCAGGAAATACCACTTGTCAACCAGTAGGTGTCGTACCCGGACCACAGGGTCTTAGTGTCAAACGGAAGAGTAGGAAGATAGGGCCCACATGGCTCAAACCACTGCAAATGTGCTAGTTATTAACATACTCTACTACCATGCAGATTGGTCAAAACATTCAAACACATAGAAATGTCTGTAGTATAAACCAAAGAGGGATGCACACTGTTTTTTACTGTCGTTTACAAATGCTGTCATTGTTGAAACAAGTGATGTATGTCTTTACCTGACTGTGGCTTTTTTCTGCGGCCCTTTCAGATGGAGCGTCTTGCAAGGACATGCTCGGACTGACTTGGATGGCGCTTGTCCTCACAGTGATTGTGGAACTGACGTGAAACCTCCCATGACACACACATACACGCGCGCACACGCGCGCGCACACACACACACACACACACACACACACACACACACACACACACACACACACACACACACACACACACACACACACACACACACGCGTACACGTACACGTACACACACGCACACGCACATGCACACACGCACGCACGCATGCACACACTCACTCACTCACTCACTCACTCACTCACTCACTCACTCACTCACTCACTCACACACACCACATACACTGTAAAATCCTTTGAGCAAATTTAACTCTGAGTGAAAAAATGGAACCAAATGGGCCCATAAGGGTTAAATTAGCACTGAGGATTTTACAGTGTACTTGCTGTCGTCGCATAAGGGCACACATACACGGTACACACACTCAATATTCAACAACACGTGCACACTTAGGAGACACACACACATGCACGCACGGACGCACGCGCGCGCACACACACACACACACACACACACACACACACACACACACACACACACACACACACACACACACACACACACACACACACACATTCTACAATCCTGCAAGCCTTCTCCAGTCATCAACAGACCCCCCATGCGTTAGTCGATCAGGAAACAATGCCGCCACATGATGGCACTCCACTCTGTTTTTTGTAAAGAAATAATAACCAAGATAATGTTATAAAAAATGAACAAATGTGACAAATAAGAGAGTAACCACCTCCAATATAGCCCTGCCCAATCATACCTTTCTTTCTTTACAATTTTTTTTTTCGCTTCTTGTCCCTCGTCTGCCTGTTGATCAATAAAATTAATTGATAAAAAATAACAAAAAAAGGAGGAAAAAAAGAGGATTTTTGAATTTATTTTGATGAGTTTCAAACTTGGTTTGGTGTTGACTGAAATGTGACATGTGACCCCACGTTGACCACACGACCCTTCTGTCACACTCACCCTGGAATAGAAACCACAAGAGACACTAATGCTGTCGCTCAAAGTGAACATTCTTTTGATCCCTCCCTTTTTCAAGTGTGTTGTTTTTTCCTGATGGCTCGGAATGTATGAGAAGATAAGAAAAAATAAAAAAAAGAATTGTTGAGAAACTGCGGGGGAAGAAAGGAAAAAAAAACTCTTTTCGAGTGTATTTTGTGTACATCAGTGTAAATATTGAAGATAATTAAAGAGGTTATATGGGTGTCAGGTCAGGGGAATGGTTTCTGGAAGTGTTTTGGGAGGGTTTGCAGTTTCATCACCTTTTTATTTTAGGTCTCATTCCAACACACCTTTTCTAGAGATAACCCCAGGCTGTAAGGACACGAACAATTGACAGCCTCTTTTTTATTTTGGGCTTTTTACATCTATATGGCAGGTCTCTGAAAAGAAGAGAGAGATAAAAAATATATGATAATTATCTAATATGTCTGCCATTTTGGGGTTGTGGTGCATGTGACGTTTGAAGATTCTTTCTCCTTTCTGTGTGCTGCAGCCAACTGCTGCACTGCAACTCATTGTCAAGCCTGATTTATACTTATGCATCGTGTCTTGGACAGAAAATCACAGATCTACAAATTCACAAGCTGTGAGCTTGTGGATTTGCTATTTTCGGGGGGCGAGACACCTGTGCACAACTAGGTATAAATCAGGCGTCACTGGCCTGTAATCCAGTTATTTACTTGTTACATACTATCTTAAGTGACCTACATTGTGTACAATACGTAACTCCTTTACCCAGGCATTACTAGTAGGATCATTTTAGCCGCCAATCCGGGGAGGTGCTCACCTGAAGCAGCGTGTGTAAAACAGGGTTGTTGCATTTGTTTCATATCATCTGTATTAAAAATGGAGAGATGATCAAAATGATCAGCCTTGACTTACTTATGACCTGATGGTGTGTTTGGCATGACATGTGAATTAAGCCTAATTTATATTTTGTTGTACGATGGTGTCGCACACCAAAACTAGAAAAAGTGCTCCTCAGAGCACAGGTCTCCCGCCAGGTCAGGTAGGTTATTGTGGGCCAGCAATGTTCGGAATTCAGTCATTATAGAGGTGAATCAGGATGGACTATAAAAAAGCAGACAGATCTGTATCGATTACATGACTAATAGAGATAACGTGTACTGATTTGCGTGATGTTTGCACAAAATCTGTAGGAGTAATATAAAAAAGTTGTTGGGCAAAAATCTGCCTCCTGGTGGCGCTATAAAAGGCTGATGTGAAAAATGCAGGGCAGAGGTTTTTCCTTAGCCTCTACTACCTCTAGCCACTCCTTTAGATGCCACTTTTAGCCAATCAGGATGGAATATGAAAAATCGCACAGATCCATGTTGATCACATGACTATAGAGATAATGTGTACCGATTTGCGTGATGTTTAGACATAATGGCCCTCATTTATCAACGCAGCGTATAAACCGGCGTATATTTTTCCATATATTCGGCCGTGCACCAACGTCGAAGTCACATTTATCAAAGGATCCTAAACAGCTGATCCTAGCGTACATCAGGTCGGGGCTTTGATAAATCTCACGTCTGAAAACGAGCGTTATTTAAATAACACGCCCTTAAATATTCTCAAAACGCCCCGATTTTACGACATGAAGACGAACCAGAATACGACCAAAGACATGAAAAGCTAATAAGAAATAGCTTCCCCCGATCGCCTCGGACCACACACGCACACGCACACGCCCCTCTCTCTCTCTCACACACACTCACACACACGCGCCCGCCTGTGTTTTTCATGTAATCCGCAGCGGTATCTTTGTCACTTAGGCTTGTAGCCTATATGAATGACATATTATGACAACAATCACATCGCCATGAATGGAATACGTTAGTATATTAATTTATTTACCCCATACCGAGCAGTGCGCGTTCAAATTACACTAAAATAAAGCAGTCAGACTCGGCCAGGCTGCAGTGATCCCGTGCCGCCACGTTAATAAGAGATTGGAGCGTCGGGTTTATATCCTTAACCCAGCCAGGTTGTAGTCTTCATAACTCTCTATGACATAACGCCATAACATAGGACAAGCTACTGTAAGTTTGTAGTCCATGAAATGATCGTCGGGAGTCCCGAAAATGCGCTCGCATGAAGCGCTGTATATTTTGAAAATAGCAGATCTACAAGCTCACAACGCGTCGCGTTGTGAGCTTGCAGATCTGCTATTTTAAAATAGCCAATGCAACCGAATGACTGTTAAAGCAGTTTGTTTAAATTACTTTATAAAATGTCATATTTTCACAGGGATTATTTATTAGTGTAGATATACATTTTGGAGTGGATATATGTGTCCAGATGCCTGTCAGACCGTCAGACAATGCTGCTCCGCAGGTCTAGGATGGAATAAATGGGTGCAGCCAATGTCAACAACTGGTCTCGACCAGACGTGAGATCTCAGCGTAAAGTAGGATGAAGCCCACGTCAGGATATATTGATAAATGCCGAAAGGTGAGGTGATCTCGCCGTACGCTCATTATTCGGGCTGCACCGCGTTGATAAATGAGGGCCAATCTGTGGGAGTAATATCAAAAAATGTGTTTAGCAAAAATGTGCCTCCTGGTGGCACTATAAAAGGCTGAAGTGAAAAATGGGCAGAGTTTTTTCCTTGGCCTCTAGGGAGTGTCTGTGCAAAGTTTCACGCCGATCGGTCCAGTTATACTGTAGATAACAACGCAAATTGTCCTGTTTAAGTGTCACCATGAGGCTGATTTGAAAAATGTAGGGTGGCATTTCTTCCTTGGCCTAGTGTGAATGTGCGTGCAAAGTTTCACGGCAATCGCATGCTGCGTTCATGATTTGAGGCATTTTGTTCAAAACTGACGACTTCTGCAAACTTTGGAAGCCAGTCTTAGCCAAACAGGATGGAATATGAAAAATCAGACAGATCCGTCTTGATCACATATAGAGATACTGTGTCGCAATTTGTGAGATGTTTGGACAAAATCTGTAGGAGTAATATCAAACAATGTGTTTTGCAAAAATCTGCATCCTGGTGGCACTATAACAAGCCGAAATTTGGTGCAGAGGTTCTGGTTCATCCAGGGAGTGTGTTTGCGTGCACAGTTTCACGTCGATGGGCCAAGGGTGCAGGAAATTAGCTGTTCACAGAGGGGGGCAAAACTTAGTCTCGGCCACGGCAAATTTGGCGTGGCCGAGACTAAGTCTGTTAGTCTGTTGTGAGTATGTTGGCCACGCCAACAGACTCACAATGCAACGCATTGTGAGTCTGTTGATCTGCTCATTTCGGGCACGACATCTTCCTTCAACAGACTATGAATGAAGCATTTTAGTAGCGTGGATCTCAACCTCTTTAACCTCATGGTCGGACACATTATACGGTATGTCTACACTGGCCACTTCAGCACATCTGGTAGACAAGGGGAGTTGATTGCAGTCACATTTGATTATAATAAGCAGGGGCAGCTCTAGAAATCCTGGAACCCTGACACTTGGGCTTCCGGGCCCCCTAATAATAGTTAAACTGACACATTAGAGATTATGTGGCACACCGATACCACTTTATCTTCTAATATGAGTACTCACAGATTCCGAGTATGAACAGTAAAGCATAATACTGAATGAAAGTATAATAGGCCGACAACGGTTTGGACACAAGGAACTGGTGGGAGCACATTCAAGAAAAGAAAACACAGGTTCTTGCCATGGGCTTCACCAAGGTTTAATACTTAAGCCTGGAATATGCAGGCAAATTTCAGATTTTTCGCCCTGTGCATCATTCCAATGGCACCCCTAAGGTCACCTAAATGCACTTTCCAAAATGTACTTTGCTTCACACACCACATTGACCTCCAACTAAAATGGACCTGTAAGGGTCAAACACTCAGGGCTTTACTGTGTGGTTTCGGGTGGAGATTCTAACTTTGTTAACCCTTGTACTTTGAGACACACACCCACTATCTCTCTCTCTCTCTCTCTCTCTCTCTCTCTCTCTCTCTCTCTTACACTGTGAATGTAATCCTCGCAGTAATCCTTTTCTTTTTTTTTCTTTTTCGGAGTTCACAATAATTGCAATTTAAGCTATATTCTAAGGACACAGCGTGTATTAAAGGATTACGGTTTAAACCTGGTGGGAGATAAGAGATGATGAGATTCTTTTAAAAAGCTTAGTAGAAACAGATCGAGGATACGCCCATCCACTGGGGAAGATTGGCTCACCTTGCCAAAGCACAATCCATATTGCATTTTTTAGATGAGAGGCAGCGTTGCACAAACACTATAAGCAGACATTCATGTGCCAGCTGAATTAATTTCTGGAGAGCAGGAAGGAAGACATGCACCTACATGTCCAACTTCTGTATGCCATTATAGCCTCAGTTAAGAGCTTTTATCTCTCTCTATTTTTTACGTACGATTAATTCGCTGAAAATATATACTTTCAAAAGTTGTTTGTGTCATTTACATCCACACAGAACCTACACAGTGATAAAGCAAAAAAGAAAATGTCATTCAGAACCAAGTCAATTTTTCACCTTAAAGGCCCTTGCAATCCGATTTTCACCTGAAATAAAACTTAAACGAACATGCGTTTCTCTATTATGTCTTCCACACCTACTCCAAAATGTGTCTGATGTGGCTGTAACAGTTCGATTCCTTTTTTCAGATGTGTTCAAAACTGATTGACAAATTAAAAAATAACATCGGCCTAAAAGGCATTAACCTGTATGAATGAGGCATCAACTATATGACTTGATGTGAAATATTCACTGGTACATTTTCATGTATTCATCATTCCTAAGGTAACCTTTATACTTAGTTGTGTGCAGTTTACACGTTGTGAGCTTGTAGATTGGCTATTTTCAGAGTGCTATTTTCATATAGCTCAGCTTTTGTTTTTGTTTTGATTCAAGAGGCACTTCACCCGTTGTTCTGTCCATTCACAATCGAGAGTCCCCCATCCTCTGTGGATGTGTATGGGCATGTTTGTACTACTGTACATGTGGAGAGATGTCCAACATACATTTATATATATCCACCTCTGCTCTGACCTTCCAAAAAATAAATGTCAAAGGTTCAAAACTGGCCTTCACTAAAAGACAATGGACCAAACACCTGCCACCAACAATTATTAATTCCATGAATACTTTCATATTTGAGGCTTTACTACAGCTTCTGTTGCAAATAAAGAGAGCCGGCCTATTTTAAAGATAGGTTTGAGTACTTACTCATTCTCTGTACTGTAGTAGTAATTGTGCTTCACTCTAATAGACTTTAATGTGAAAAATAAAATGAGCTGGCTTCTGTGTGTGCTATTTGAAATCACACACATACTGTAAATGACTGTTTCATTATGGAGTGGATTTTAATTGCATTTATTTATTTATTTTGCAAGATGAGCCAGTCATCAAGTTAGGATGGCTGGGGTCAGTCAAGTTAAGGATGTTCATAAGCTGTAGCTCAGTTATTCTCTCTGTATGTAGTTGTGGGTTGAACAGATTTTTAACTTGTGCTCGTTCCTCCCAGGGCACCATGACTCTCAAACCTTTTTGTCCCTTGGTTGATCAAAGGGGCATGAGGAAATTGAAGAAAGTGAAGGCTGATAAGGGTTTGGTTAAAGGTTAAGATTAGGATTGATTTGATTGTCGAGGAAGCCACTGAATTTCACTCATTTCAGTATGGTATGATTTATTTTTATTATTTAAAGTATTGAAACTTGCTTGAGATCATTTCTATCACACTAAACATCATTGTGCAGTTATTTTTGTCACAGTGTGAAATTTGTATTACGTTCTAATACATTTAAAAGTGAGTTGAAACATCAGTCTAGAATCTTTTGATTTACAAATGAAATTCATATGACGATGATCTATGTTCATCTACAATAGCTGTAAATAGACAATGAAATGTATTGACCCCAGTATGGTCCTGCAGTATTGTTAGTGGCTTCTACTCTTGTTCTGTTGTGTGTTGACCAGTTGACTCATTGATGCCATGATGTAGAAGGGGTGAAAGTGTATCTGTGCATCTATGCACATGGCTTTCAATCATTTTGCTCAGCAGTGATCCTGAATGGTACACCTGAGACAGGGGCGGAGCCTGAATGATACACCCGAGACAGGGGGTGGACGTGGTGAGCATATGGAGTCGCCCCATCAGTGAATTATTCACAACTTAACTGTTACCCGGTGGATTCCAGTTTCCCTTGTGTCATCCACAGGGCATACTATCAGATGACCAAACAGTGGCCGTGTCAAAGAGGACACATGGCACGCCTCCTGTAGTCACCCCCCCCCCCCCCCCAACGCACCTCTGAAACCCTCGCCAGAGTGCTGCTGAAATGCCCACTTTGTAGTGTCGCTTGACTACAGCCACCGCTCAAGCACAGTGTTATCAGCAACGACAGGCCCGACAGCTGTGACTGAGTGACATGGCTCCCATGTGACAGAGATATATGTTTGCATCTCAGCATAGCCTATAAAAGTGGATGGCATTGTCAGGATACCTCTGGCTCCATAGACACTGCCTCACAGTTTGCCATTTCTCAGGACTGTCTGTTTTATCCACATATTGTTTGTGACCATAATGCCAAGTAGTTTCCATTTCACAACCACAAAAAATTGTGCATAGAATTGTTTTGTCCCTGCATAAGCTCAGGCACTGCTCTACAGTGTGAAGCCTGCAGCTTGGCATGTGTTTTGATGCAGAGACAGACCTTTGATCTGTAGCTTTGGCTGAGCAAACAGACGTATCCTGGTTATTATGAACTTGATAAATGTCACCTAGCATCACTCCCCACCCCTTATTCAAACTGAGTTCGCAGCATCTAATCACATGTTTGAAACAGCGTGATCTATCACCATTTTATAACAGACACATTCAGTAGCTGACATGAAGAGAAATTACCTGGACCACTCCTGTTCACATTGTAAACACAGAGCTGAAAGAATAGCATTTCTTAGAAACAAAGTCAAAGAACAATTAATGCAGTTCTTGCATTAATGTTATATCATGGGAGAAAGCAAGGGTGACTCAGCAAATCTCATAAGCAAATATTGACTTATGGGGCATTTACATATTCTCTCTATGGTTAGTAAACCTGCATCTCTTCCCCAGCAGGTGAAGCAGGACTGGTGCACCGCCCCTTTAGGGACAAGGATGCAAATACTATCTCCATGGGTATCAACTTACCCTTTGACTGCTTTGAGAGGCAACACAGTCATCAGATCACCATGGCTCTCATACGATGGAAAACAGGCAACATGCTACCCTCGGCTTAGACGCATCCAAGGACAATACATAGTACTGAATACTGTAGGTAGACGTAAGCCAAGCTCAGCCGTCACAGGCACAACCAGCCTGCAACCATGCCAATAGCCGAGCTGTTGGGCGTTCAGATCGACATGCAGCTGCTGTTAAAGCTGACTCTCTCTACAGCCGCCGTGCTCTTGGTGTCCTGGGCCTACAGGTTCTACAGCACCAGGGGACATGGGAAACCGCAGCTCTGTGTCAGAGATATCCCAGAGAGTCTGGCTGGAGAAGAACCCACAGATGAAACCTGTAAAAGTTGCAAGATGGCCCTGCGGCGTCGAAGCTCGCACAGAGAAGATCCCGACAAAGATGGCGAACAACATGGGCCCATGGAGGTTAACTCCATCTCTGACAGCCTGACACCTGACAACATCTATGAAAACCCAGCTGAAGTACAGCTGTGCCAGGCAGGAAACTCCACTGTGGGAAGTATGAATGCCGAGGACATATCCAACACCTCCAGTGCGGACCCAGGCATCTGCATAGAGAGGAAAGAGATCTTCCCTTGGACAACGCAGGAAGAGGTAACCTGTGGTAACGCTTCTTTTGGATCTACTTTGAACCTTCACAGTCCCAGAGAGAGTGGGACAGCCAGCCCTACAGGGCGCCGTTCCCCTTGCTGTCTACAGAGGCTGGAGGGCAGTGTGGGTGTGGGCAGGGAGTTGCGGAAGGACACAGAGCACCAGGGGGCCTTCTCCAGCTTCCTCTCCAAGGCAGCAATCAAAGTAGAGGATGCTAACCTGGTCATGGAGGGGGGTGGCTGCAAGACTGTGCATGGAAAGATATATGACTACTATGTGGAGTCTTCATCTCACTCTGTTACAGACTCAACCATTGTGTTCGGCCAGTATGAGAGGCAAGCACCAGACTCCCAGCCAGGGGAGTTCAGGAGCCGCGGCAGCAGCCTCACAGAGCACCCCTCATCTCTAAACCCTATCATTATGCACGATCTGGTTTTACCACACAGGAGTGCAGAGGAGGATCTATTCATGCTAGCAGGCTGTGAGCAAAGACACCCTGCCAGGCCTGCACTCCTACGCAAGAAAAGCTATCTGATTGCAGCAGAACACTCTGAGCTCCCCGCCCCTGTTCTAACATCGAGAGCTTCAACTCCTGTGGATGAGTCTTCGACCTTTGCCTCTGCCAGCCCTGTTCTCAGCCTCCCCTCAGACAGCAAAGATCTCAGTGTGTGGAATGAGCCTAGTTTACATACTGTAGCAAGCGCTCAGTTTTTCCACCAGCCAGGAGAACACCTGGGCAGGCCAGATATCGAGAGCCTTAAGGGTAAGCTCGATTTGGGGAATTGCATGGAAGTGCTGGCCCTGGCAAAAAAACAGGGCCAGTCCTCCCTGCGGGAGGCAGCCCTTCAAGTCATGTCAGATAACTACCTCCAGGTGCTCAGGGATCCCAGTTTGTATGGAAGGTTAATGGCTGGTGAACGGGAGCAAATACAGAAACAGAGAATGAAGGGGAGGAGGTTTGTTGTCGTGGCTGACATGGACCCCCAGGACTGGTCGAAGGGCGCCGGCCCACGGAGGCTGGTGCCAGAGACAGAGCAGAGGAGCGGGTCGTCCAGTGGACTGTTCTATTATGATGATTATGAAGACGCCTGGCACCAGCTCTGCCCCATCCCGCAGGAGGTTATATCTAAAGGCTGCGCAATGTGCACGATGGACAACTACCTGTTTGTAACTGTTGGCTTCCAGGACACAGAAAGGGAGATGGTGCCTTCAAAGCGCGTGTTCTGCTACAATCCCGTAACGTCCATTTGGAAGGAGATCAGTCCCATGAATGAGGCCAGGCCTCACTGCAAGCTGGTAGCCCTGCAGGGTTACATTTATGCCATTGGAGGGGAGTGCCTGTCTTCGGTAGAGCGCTACGAGCCACGGACGGACAGATGGACTTTCGTGGCTCCACTGCCTAACGATACATTCGCTGTGGCCCATCGAGCCACAGTGTGCAATGGGGAGCTGTTTGTTTCAGGGGGAACCCTTAGATACACACTGTTGCGTTACAACCCAAAAGGCAATGTGTGGAAGCCGAGTCTGCTTGTCGGCAGCAAAGGTCGGACAACAGAAATGGTGGCTGTGAGGAACTTCCTGTATCGGTTCGATGTTAACCCCCTGCTGGGTGTCAGCGTGTACCGCTACCATACGTCAGTTCGTGTATGGTACGAGTGCAGCACCAAGCGCCTGCATTGGTGCCCGGCCTTCCAGTGTGTTGCCATGGATGACAACATCTACTGTGTCAGCCGGCAATTTACTATAAGGTTCAATGCCGATGAGGTCTCTCCCGCATTTGCAGCAGAGGATTTGAGTGTCCTGTCTGCAGCCAAGGGCATTCTTTTCCCTTTTGTCCTCTCACTCCCTGATAAGAAGCCACTCCAGACTAGCGTCTGACCAGCAAGCATTTCTATTTTTCATTGATCAAAAGATTGGGTGGTGACGGAGTGTCCCAGTTAGATCACACGTAGCATCAGGTTTCTTGTTGACTGAGTTGTTCTGTTTTCTGCTATTCATCCAGTTTCTGGAGCTAAAGGTGTTAAGGACTTTGTATGTAATTGCTGTTATTCGCATCATGCAAATTATGATGGCCATCAATTTACCCTGCACAGCTTTGAATATTTTCAACATTTCTGTGTACTGGGTATTACAGAAGGAAGCATAGCTGTCTCCGTCACAGGCAATGAAAGTAAAATATTAGGCCATTAATGGTAATCAGACTACTGTTTGTTTAGATTTACTCAGGGGGGTGCTGCTGTATAAATTGTTTCTACAGTTTGCCTCCTCCTCACTGCCATTAGGTTAGTTCTAAATCATTCCAGATGCTTTCTTGTTTAGCTGCAAACATAATCCATAAATAAGTCTTACAATAAATGAGTTCATTCAACTCTAACACATTAGCACCGTTGAGCACTATACTGACAATCTATCACTGTGCATCATCTTGTAGGGCACCAATATTATTTACACAGTGAACTGGATACAATGCAATTATTTTCATTTGCTCTTTAACAATGACATTATGTAAATTCTTTGATAACGTAAATATGGGAGGTTCTATAAATAATATAATATACATCGGAATGTTGCTTGATGTTGTTTATGGTGGGGTTTATGAATATTGTAGTGCTTTGTTTGATATATAAGGAGACTTGAAATAATGCATTTTTGACTCCTAAACCCTTGCCATTTGTACTAAATCCAATCACTTTATTTTACTATCTGTTCTTTTGTAAATGCAATACAAAGAAAAGCACTCATGGCCCATTGGTTGTGCTCTCAAATAATTTTACTGACCGATTTCAATTTAAAACTGAGACCTGGCAATAACGGAGAAATTGCAGTGCCTATAAAGCACATCAGTTTCACTTAAGCAAAGACAAAGGCTTCTGGTTTAATTTGGTGTGTTTCACTATCATATAAATAATAGAAATGTGCCGATAACAATCATAAAACAAAAAGGTTATATCAATTGTTCAGTCATTTACAGTTACAAGTCCCTTGTACCAACTTCAACATTGCTGAGTCAAAGCACACATGCAACACAACATTTGAGTGAGTGACGTGCAGCTATAGCACCATCGTGTGGTTGAGAGAGAAAACACAAGGCACAGGGTGGATAATGCTGAAATCCATACTTTCCCTACGCACTGAGCCATAATGTGGCATATAGAAGTCAGCAGAACACCAGAGTGTCTAACTAGCTAACAGCGGGCAGGACAGAGGGGCTTCAGTTGCACTGGAAGACAGCAGGCAGACGGGGAAAAGGGGAGACAGACGCAGATGGTTGACCATCAAACATAAGCATCTTTGATTCTTCCTAATTAACCACTTTGATTCCCTGTAATTAAACACCTAATGGAATGGGACTTAGACACGTCCCATCAGACTCTCCCTTACATGAATCATAGCTTCTGGTTTGCCTCAATACTCAGGGTCAACACCGTCATCCACCGTTTTCCTATTTTCTCCTCTTCTTTTGGTCCTGCTTTTTTTTTCTTCTCTCTCCATTCAGTATCTAGGGCAAAACTAACAGCCCATTCGGAGTTTTAATTATTAAGCGTGAGGAGAGAGAGAATTTGCATGTAATTATTGTCTGGAAGGGTAGAGATGATTTATGGACCACTTCCAACATCGCCCCCCCCCCCACACACACACACATGTATGTAGCACACACGCACGCGCACACACACACACACACACACACACACACACACACACGCACACACGCACACACGCGCACACACACACACACACACACACACACACACACACACACACACACACACACACACACACACACACTGCGACAGCTCCCTGCACAACACAGTCAACGTACAGTAGACTTCAAGAGGACTTAATGAGTCTCCTGGTACATTTTTAATCCCTTTTGATTGCCCAAATATTCCACTACATTACATTTCGCATGCCACTGTGCTGACTAATAAAAACCTGAAGAAACCTTGCAAATAGCGTGGCCCCTGCAGGTGCAAAATAGCGCAGTGCGTCCATCTGGCCCTAGGCATGCGGTGCTGGACAAGGTATAGAAGGTAGGAGACGGGGACAGTGGTCTGGGACCTGCAGCATTGAGCGCCGTCTCAAATCCAGGTCCTTGTTGTTGTGATTGGCAGCGTGCAGGTGGCTGGAAAGTGCACGAGGGGCTCTGGCAAAACCATTCAGTCCAAAGGCACTGAGCGGGTGTCTCTGGTACGCCGAGCTGTAGGCGCTCAGCCACTGCTGCTTTCCCAAACAGTGCTTCTTGGACTCTAGCAGGCCAAAATTGGTTGGAGGAGCTGTAAGAGAGGGGGGGGGGGGGGGGGGGGGGGGGGCTCAGTTGTCATGTTCCTGGAGCCATTGGTTATGCCAGTGATCCGGTTTTTAAATAAAAACACTTTTTGGGTTGCAATCCAAGTTTGAGTGCTTATGTGTATTGTCCAAATGAAGTTTACCAAGTTCAAGTACTGCATGCCGGTGCTGCCTACACTTTAACACAGTTTACAGTTTGCTTCATTGCATACACCTAAGGTGCATAATTTGAATTTGAAAAGGTGAATTTCAAACAGTGGTTCTTACCAGAAATTGGGTGGTCAGACTTTTCTGGCTGCCACGACAGGCTGTCTGGATTCCAGGAGCGCAAAGCAGGTGGTGCGGAAGTGTTCTTACGGCCATAGCTTTCATCATATAGTGTGACCATGTAATGGAAGGCTGGTGTGCTGTGGTGAGCAAACAACAGCTTTGATGGAAGCCCCTAAAACACAACATAAAGGTGTACACAATAAGATAACCTTAAACCTAACTCTATGGCAGGGGTAGGCAACCTTAGGCACGGGTGTCAACATTGTCACAGGGGAGGGTGATCACTGGCACACTGGCATGTGTGTGAGGGAGGTTTTTTATTTTAAAATTAAATATTCAAAAAAGGTTTAGTCAGTTAAATTAAGTCCCCTCACATTTTTATACAAATTACATCCATTCTACATTCAAACTCCTAACTCTGACTGGGGAGGGAGTCTGAGAGATAGGTGGGGTTATTGCTCTCTTGAGTCTAATGATCATTACATCCTGAATATGTCTAAAGAAGAAGAAAACAATTATGTATAACCTATGGACAATCAAAATCAGTTGGAAATATTACATTTTGATGTGGTGTCATAATTAAACTTAATGGTGATACGGCACACTGACTATCAAGAACATTTTTACTTGGCACTTCATGTCAAAAAGGTTGCCGACCCCTGCTCTATGGTATCACAATGTCGCTATATTGTAATACCATATACTGTGCCGACCCATGCTCTATGGTATTACAATGTCGCTCGCTGAATATTAGAGATTCTCAGTGAACAACAGTATTATATGGCAATATATACATTAGACTTTAACCATTGGCCTTCATCAGCTTTCAGACATGCAGGGTAGAAGCTACAGTATCATTAAGATGCAATTGCAATCCTTTTCACTGGGTGGAAAACACAGGGGCAGCAAGTTTACTCTAACAACCTTTTATAGGAACTGCCTGGAATCTGGATGAATCAATGGTTTTCAACACCTTTCATGACCGCTGCACCGCTAACCATAGATTTGTGCCCATGAAGAGGTTCATCAAAGGCCTTATCTTGGGGCTGGTCAATATTATGCAAAAGTGGCCACTACTGAGAAAAGAAAAGCCACTTGCCTTGCAATAGTTGTGTGTGTCAGGCATTTAATTGGGTGGTAATGCAATGATTGTTGCAGTTTAGTCTAACCTCAGCTCTCCGTAGGCCTGAATGTTTCACAGAGACGTCTGGCTTGGATTCCCACTGGGGCCGATAGTCCATGCGGTTGGTGCTGCTGGCGGTCTTGGGCTCTCGAGTGAACTAACAACAGAGAAAACAAACAGTATCATAGGTGCGTGTGTGTGTGTGTGTGTGTGTGTGTGTGTGTGTGTGTGTGTGTGTGTGTGTGTGTGTGTGTGCGTGTGCGTGTGCGCACACGCACGGGGTGGGGGGGGGGGGGGGGCGGTGCTCAGCAAAGCTCACACTTCACTATCGACCGGGAGACGTTGTGCAATATTTCTAAAGCCATTCCTCTGCTCAGATCCTGAAGCAGCAGCCCGTGGCTGCGCCTCGCGTCAATGCAATTAACGCTGGCGGAGCTGTACCCCCCCCCCCCCCTCTCCCACCAGGAGGCTGTGCTGATGTAGCTGAACTGAGGCTGTCTAATCACTTTGCTATAGATTTGACTACCAACTGAGGCACTGCAAAAACCTCTTGTCACATCACCATGGAGCTAATGCCTTATGTTTAGGATCTCTGGCATAAGACAGGAGGCAGTGTTCTCACATTCAAATGGAAGCTGTAGGCTTATGCCGAAATGTAATTTGGTTACTGGGTAAGATAGCCAGTCCCTGTCAGTCCCAGATATAAATATGAATCATTGTGCTTGCTCAGTGAATAACTTAATGACAACCCTTAGCCAAATGTTACATTACCATTGAAGCGCATGCCAAAAAAACATATGCCTAAATATATGCCTACCTGTAGTCGTTCCTCCAACCAGTTACCTGTTAGGACTTTCTTTCCATACTTCTGCTCAATTCTCCAGCCAGGTTGGGTCCATTTATCATTCCTCATTTTAGTTTTGTCCATGCTGTTCATGCTGTCCGAAAGAAGGTGCTGTGCTGTTAGAGCATGTTTAGCAAGTCAAACAGATAGCATGATGTAGTGGCATTCACCTGGCCCCATTATGGTGTAGCCGGTGGACAGGAAAGAGAGGAGCTATTTCGTTACTATGGATACAGCACAGCACAACACAGTGACAGCCATTGCAATTAGTGTACACCTGAAGCAAGAGATGCCTCACATTCATGTTGAAAAAAACGAATGACATTCCATAATGCGAATGACTGAAAATGGTCTTTGAACACCTACTGTATGGGGGAAACTAATACTGAATATTGTTTTGCAATAAAATGTGTGCATCCTTGAGGCTACATTTTTCATTCTTAGGAAAAGCAATAACACAAATTAATTTTATTTCTTTATTTTATTTTTCTCCAAACAAAAAATCACTTCCAGCGAATATTGAAACTGCCATCTGTGGTAATTTTGTTTTGCTTATTGATAAAACAATACAGGAATGCATACAGTTAGAATATATTCTCATTATATTGTTTTCACAAAATCAACAACACTGTCCACAACTCGTGGTGCAGAGGGAAAGCTCAGACACCCCTGGCTGATAAAGTTAATGATGCCATGAAAACCATCCGCCACATGTTGCCAGGTGACATCCACACCCAGATCCATCAGCCGCTTCCTGTAAATAATCCCATCATCCCTCAGGACATCATACTCACAGGTGAGGATGAAGGTGGGCGGGCTCATACGGATGACATCGTCATCTGCCAATAAGGGAGAGACCTCAGGCTCCAGGCCGTTTTTAATTATGTGATACACCTCGCCATTGTATTCTGCGGCTGGCAACTCGGTGTATCCCCGAGCTAAGCATGCCACTGGGAGGTTGGAAGGGGAGAGCCACTTTTGATAGCATGGCTTGAGCTCAGTGGGGACATGGTTCCCTTCCAGCACATCCTGGCAGATAGACATGTCTCCATTGAGGTACTGCAGGAAGTAGAATGCCACCCGGCCACGGAACAATATGGGCACAGCGTGGTTTTGCTGGTATGAAGGCAGGTTGAAATCTGCCATCTGCAGGGCTGGGTAAATGAGGACCTGAGCGCAGGGGGACGGCAGATGTCCGTCCTTTTTCTTTGCCAGCCTTTGGCAAAGTGCGGCTGCCAGGTTCGCCCCGGTGCTGTCCCCACCGACTGCCACTCTGCGAGGGTCCACACCAAACTCTGCCTCGGCCACTGACAGGAAGTGACATGTCGCAGTGTCACAATCATCTAGCTGGGCAGGGTACCTGTGCTCAGGGGCTAACCGGTATCTGAAGGAGTGAGAAATGCAGATGGAAGGAAAATTAGCCAAATCCTGGCTGCTTTGCAGACCAAATAGGTGTAAGGTATTGACTAGACAAAGTGTAAAGGAGGAGACTAGAACTTACCCAACAGACACAACCGTAGTCTCTGTCTTCTTGGAAATTTGCCGGCAGACTTCATCAGCAGTATCTAATAAGGGTAGGCAGAAGTTTAGTTTGCCGGTAACAACAGATCACATGGTTCTTTGCAAGTGGCAAATCACACAACATGGAATTAACTTGCTGTGTTCTTTTTCACACACTTGTATATACAACTATACACACTCACACACATACATAAACACACACACACACACACACACACACACACACACACACACACACACACACACACACACACACACACACACACACACACACACACACACACACACACACACACACACTTACACACTTACACACTTACACACTTCTATTGTGTTGCGCGTGTGCGTGCGCAGCTTAAAGCACAAGCTAAAGCTGTATCTTGTCAATGGAGGTTATACAGCAGCTGACCAATCACCACAGCTAAAGTGACATCGCCGGCTGAACTGGCCACGAAACGTACAGTTGCTGCAGATGGTTTGGTAACATTTACTGTACGGCTAGGTAGACACTGGAGTTTATCTCGCCGCAAAGTAACTAAAACAGAATTTGTTTTGTACCAACAAAAGTGAGGCATGTAACATTATTTTGTTCTCCGACAAGTTACTCATTGACAGATAATGCTATTTAATTGATTAACTTCAAGGGTTGATCAAATGTAATGTTTTTCATTGGGCCTCATGTATCAATATTTTCAGAAAACACGTACATTTTTTCATCTAAACTATCAAATGTTGTTAAATGAGCAACCATTTTCCACCGTATCTTTATATAATTGGTCCTCACTAATGCTTATTATAAGATGGCACAATTTCTGTCTACTCGCTCTGCGTCTCAGAGATGTGCTGTGGACACTTCAGAAACCTGCCTTCCAGTGACATCATCAGTAGACAGGTTTGGTCATTTCAAATAATATTTCAAACTTTCAAAATGTCCTGCTTTTAAGCCCCATCGATTATGTCATTGGTAGGCAGGTTTCTTAACTGTCCACATCAAAAACTGTTGCAGCAAATTTTCGCTGTCTGTCAATTTGATGTCAAATGTTCCACGCATACTGCAACAGCTTAAAAGAAAATGGTTTGACAGGATATTGTAGGCAGAAGCATTTCAGCCACTAGAGGAGTCATGTTATCTCGTATAGGCCTACAAATAATCACAGGTAATAATTGTAATATTTAAATTTATGTTTGTAGAGAAAGATCACAAATACACAGATACAAATACAACTCTGCTGGCTATATTAGTTCAATAGCATAAAAAACTACCTTTTAGTGATCAGCCCATAAATGTATTCCAAATACAAGACATGTAAGTCCAAATCTGTGTTGTTTCGGAGACATGTTGACTACTTCAGTTTTTCTTAGAAGAACCAGGCACTTTAGCTGCTCTGCTGACTCAAGGGGTCCTCAATGATGCAGCATCGCAGCCCTAATCCTACCCCTGCTGCAAGCAGTGGAGTATTTTTATTCTACACTTAAAGACATCCGCACAAGCTTAATAGAGATGTTGAAGAAATCAGGGTGCTGCACTGCTGCCTGCTTTGTTCACCTAGGATTCGAATTCAGTACTCCCACGTGGGAAACTAAACCATCTACTGCCCCAGGGGAGATATTACACTCATGAACTTTGCTAATGGCACCAATATAACACCCAGGATTCAAAAAGGATAATTCCTTTTAAGGATAATTCCTTTTAACAGGTCGTTCATGAAAGTCCTTGCGGTCTTGTTTCCAATGAGAAACAAGACAAATTTTGGAAGGCAGCCAATCGGAATGGAATATGAAATATAAATGGTAGCACTTTACAATAATGACCCGTTATGAAGCATTTATAAACGTTTATAAGTAGTTTGTAAACTATTAACAAATCATTAACAACCTGTTTGTTGACATTCGTAAATGATTACTAAAACCTTTATAACTACAGTTACAAATAATTTGTAAAGTATTAGTAAGTAGTGAACTATTCATGAATAAGCCATTTATATGCATCTGTAAAAGATTATTAAATCATTTGTAACGACCCATTCTAAAGCATTTATAAACGTTTATAAGCAGTTTGTAGACTATTAACAAATCATTAACAACCTGTTTATTGACATTCGTAAATGATTACTAAAACCTTTATAACTACGGTTACAAATCATCTATAAAGGTATTAGTAACTATTCATGAATAAGCCATGTATAATACATCTGTAAATGATTATTAAATCATTTGTAACTGATGTTACATAATATATACAAGCTATTGGTAGCTTGTTCATGTTTAACATATGCTTTGTTAAACATTCCTAAAGTATCTATAAATCCTTAGTACATGTTATTATGTGCCCTATAGTAAAGTGAAGACAGTTCATCATTTACAACTGTCTGTTAATGTGTTTGTTCATGTTTAACATGCTTTGTAAAACATTCCTAAAATATCTATAAATCCTTTGTACATGTTATTATGTGCCCTACAGTAAAGTGAAGACAGTTCATCATTTATGACTGTCTGTTAATGTGGACTTTCTCCTTACCTGTTGCAAACTACCTGGCTTTCATGAATGCAGACACCAAACAATTACTAGAATTATCATTCATGTTAAGCAAATGATGCGTAAGACATTCGTAAAGAGTATGTAAACCATTTGTGGTGTTAGGGACCAAAAAAGTCACTACAAAGTACTACCAATCAACTCTAAATTGCCTGAAACGTACTCCTAACAGGTTTTTGGGGGGACGATTTTGGCCTCCACACTTAGTGATTATTTTGGATTTAACTTTCGTTTCGGTGGTGACCAACTTTCGTTTCGGTAGTTTGATTACAAAATGTAAGTTGTGTAAAAAATAATCTGACTATACTAAGTTGTTATTTGTTTGTTTAAGTCAGGCTATACTCTACTCAGAGTCATAAGTTTACAAAATGTACTAAAGTACAGTGAACGTCTGTGCGGTTTGTCCTCATCACTGAAAATAACGTACATGTAAACTGATGTCATGTGCAGTTGGGGTGAAGAAACACAACCATTTCACTCCTAATAATACCTATTTGATTTGACATCCTGACTTGCTGCTGTAGCTGAGGCTTGAACCTGTTACCTGCGGCTCACTGGTCAGTGACTCTATCCATTCACCTACAGCTGTTTCCTTGGAACCTGTTACCTGCGGCTCACTAGTCAGTGACTCTATCCATTCACCTACAGCTGTTTCCTTGGAATCTGCGGTTCTGAAACGTTTTGTTGTCAACCCCCCAAATTGACATGTATTTGGGCAGTGGACCCCAATGTGAAAAGATGTAGTGTCAGGGCCCCCCATGAAAAAGATTTATATTTATGCTGTAACACATTTTTTAAAAGTTATTTGTCTTGTTTGTTGTTCAAGTCAAAGCACCAGGAAGGCTGTACTTGTCAGCCATCTGTTAGCTCAATGGGTTGAGACGCAGTATTCATGATCCAGAGGCCATGAGTTCAAATCCCATTGATGTCTCTCCTATGATTCTTTCCTTTGCAGACTGGCTTCCAGAAGATCAACTGAAAACTACCAGGAAGGCTATATTTGTCATCCAACTGTTAGCTCAATGGGTTGAGACGCAGTATACATGATCCAGAGGCCATGAGTTCAAATCCCATTGATGTCTTTCCTATGATTCTTTCCTTTGCAGACTGGCTTCCAGAAGATCAACTGAAAACGACCAGGAAGGCTGTACTTGTCAGCCATCTGTTAGCTCAATGGGTTGAGACGCAGTATTCATGATCCAGAGGCCATGAGTTCAAATCCCATTGATGTCTTTCCTATGATTCTTTCCTTTGCAGACTGGCTTCCAGAAGATCAACTGAAAACTACCAGGAAGGCTGTACTTGTCAGCCATCTGTTAGCTCAATGGGTTGAGACGCAGTATACATGATCCAGAGGCCATGAGTTCAAATCCCACTGGTGTCTTTACTGTGATGCTTTCCTTTGCAGACTCACTTTTAGAAAAACAAGTTAAAACCACCAGGAAACCTGTAACTCTCAGCCAACAGCTTAGCTCAACTGGTAGAGCGTCTGTCCAATAACATGACTTGACTTGAGTGGGTTCGATTCCCACTCGAGTCAAGTGTCCCCGGTAACTTGAGGCAACGGATAAATTGACTGATATCCTTAGTGATGCTTCCCTTTGCAGACTAGCTTCTAGAAAAACAAGTTAAAACCACCAGGAAACCTGTAACTCTCAGCCAACAGCTTAGCTCAACTGGTAGAGCGTCTGTCCAATAACATGACTTGACTTGACTTGAATGGGTTCGATTCCCACTCCGAGTCATGTGTCCCCGGTAACTTGGGGCAACGGATAAATTGACTGATATTCTTCGTGATGCTTCCCTTTGCAGAATAACTTATAGAAAAACAAGTTAAAACCACCAGGAAACCTGTAACTCTCAGCCAACAGCTTAGCTCAACTGGTAGAGCGTCTGTCCAATAACATGACTTGACTTGACTTGAGTGGGTTCGATTCCCACTCGAGGCAAGTGTCCCAGGTAACTTGGGGCAGCGGATAAATTGACTGATATCCGTAGAAAAACTTATCAGTCAATTTATCCGATGCCCCAAGTTACCTGGGACACTTGACTCGAGTGGGAATCAAACCCACTCAAGTCAAGTCATGTTATTGCACAGACGCTCTACCAGTCGAGCTATGCTGTTGGCTGAGTTACAGGTTTCCTGGTGGTTTTAACTTGTTTTCTAGAAGTTAGTCTGCAAAGGGAAGCATCACTAAGGATATCAGTCAATTTATCCGTTGCCCCAAGTTACCAGGGACACTTGACTCGAGTGGGAATCGAACCCACTCAAGTCAAGTCATGTTATTGGACAGACGCTCTACCAGTTGAGCTATGCTGTTGGCTGAGAGTTACAGGTTTTCTGGTGTTTTTAACTTGTTTTTCTAGAAATTAGTCTGCAAAGGGAAGCATCACAGTAAAGACACCAGTGGGATTTGAACTCATGGCCTCTGGATCATGTATACTGCGTCTCAACCCGTTGAGTTAACAGATGGCTGACAAGTACAGCCTTCCTGGTAGTTTTCAGTTGATCTTCTGGAAGCCAGTCTGCAAAGGAAAGAATCATAGGAAAGACATCAATGGGATTTGAACTCATGGCCTCTGGATCTTGAATACTGCGTCTCAACCCATTGAGCTAACAGATGGCTGACAAGTACAGCCTTCCTGGTAGTTTTCAGTTGATCTTCTGGAAGCCAGTCTGCAAAGGAAAGAATCATAGGAAAGACATCAATGGGATTTGAACTCATGGCCTCTGGATCATGAATACTGCGTCTCAACCCATTGAGCTAACAGATGGCTGACAAGTACAGCCTTCCTGGTCGTTTTCAGTTGATCTTCTGGAAACCAGTATGCAAAGGAAAGAATCATAGGAAAGACATCAATGGGATTTGAACTCATGGCCTCTGGATCATGTATACTGCGTCTCAACCCATTGAGTTAACAGATGGCTGACAAGTACAGCCTTCCTGGTAGTTTTCAGTTGATCTTCTGGAAGCCAGTCTGCAAAGGAAAGAATCATAGGAAAGACATCAATGGGATTTGAACTCATGGCCTCTGGATCTTGAATACTGCGTCTCAACCCATTGAGCTAACAGATGGCTGACAAGTACAGCCTTCCTGGTAGTTTTCAGTTGATCTTCTGGAAGCCAGTCTGCAAAGGAAAGAATCATAGGAAAGACATCAATGGGATTTGAACTCATGGCCTCTGGATCATGAATACTGCGTCTCAACCCATTGAGCTAACAGATGGCTGACAAGTACAGCCTTCCTGGTCGTTTTCAGTTGATCTTCTGGAAGCCAGTCTGCAAAGGAAAGAATCATAGGAAAGACATCAATGGGATTTGAACTCATGGCCTCTGGATCATGTATACTGCGTCTCAACCCATTGAGCTAACAGTTGGATGACAAATATAGCCTTCCTGGTAGTTTTCAGTTGATCTTCTGGAAGCCAGTCTGCAAAGGAAAGAATCATAGGAGAGACATCAATGGGATTTGAACTCATGGCCTCTGGATCATGAATACTGCGTCTCAACCCATTGAGCTAACAGATGGCTGACAAGTACAGCCTTCCTGGTGCTTTGACTTGAACAACAAACAAGACAAATAACTTTTAAAAAATGTGTTACAGCATAAATATAAATCTTTTTCATGGGGGGCCCTGACACTACATCTTTTCACATTGGGGTCCACTGCCCAAATACATGTCAATTTGGGGGGTTGACAACAAAACGTTTCAGAACCGCAGATTCCAAGGAAACAGCTGTAGGTGAATGGATAGAGTCACTGACTAGTGAGCCGCAGGTAACAGGTTCCAAGGAAACAGCTGTAGGTGAATGGATAGAGTCACTGACCAGTGAGCCGCAGGTAACAGGTTCAAGCCTCAGCTACAGCAGCAAGTCAGGATGTCAAATCAAATAGGTATTATTAGGAGTGAAATGGTTGTGTTTCTTCACCCCAACTGCACATGACATCAGTTTACATGTACGTTATTTTCAGTGATGAGGACAAACCGCACAGACGTTCACTGTACTTTAGTACATTTTGTAAACTTATGACTCTGAGTAGAGTATAGCCTGACTTAAACAAACAAATAACAACTTAGTATAGTCAGATTATTTTTTACACAACTTACATTTTGTAATCAAACTACCGAAACGAAAGTTGGTCACCACCGAAACGAAAGTTAAATCCAAAATAATCACTAAGTGTGGAGGCCAAAATCGTCCCCCCAAAAACCTGTTAGGAGTACGTTTCAGGCAATTTAGAGTTGATTGGTAGTACTTTGTAGTGACTTTTTTGGTCCCTAACACCACAAATGGTTTACATACTCTTTACGAATGTCTTACGCATCATTTGCTTAACATGAATGATAATTCTAGTAATTGTTTGGTGTCTGCATTCATGAAAGCCAGGTAGTTTGCAACAGGTAAGGAGAAAGTCCACATTAACAGACAGTCATAAATGATGAACTGTCTTCACTTTACTGTAGGGCACATAATAACATGTACAAAGGATTTATAGATATTTTAGGAATGTTTTACAAAGCATGTTAAACATGAACAAACACATTAACAGACAGTTGTAAATGATGAACTGTCTTCACTTTACTATAGGGCACATAATAACATGTACTAAGGATTTATAGATACTTTAGGAATGTTTAACAAAGCATATGTTAAACATGAACAAGCTACCAATAGCTTGTATATATTATGTAACATCAGTTACAAATTATTTAATAATCATTTACAGATGTATTATACATGGCTTATTCATGAATAGTTACTAATACCTTTATAGATGATTTGTAACCGTAGTTATAAAGGTTTTAGTAATCATTTACGAATGTCAATAAACAGGTTGTTAATGATTTGTTAATAGTCTACAAACTGCTTATAAACGTTTATAAATGCTTTAGAATGGGTCGTTACAAATGATTTAATAATCTTTTACAGATGCATATAAATGGCTTATTCATGAATAGTTCACTACTTACTAATACTTTACAAATGATTTGTAACTGTAGTTATAAAGGTTTTAGTAATCATTTACGAATGTCAACAAACAGGTTGTTAATGATTTGTTAATAGTTTACAAACTACTTATAAACGTTTATAAATGCTTCATAACGGGTCATTATTGTAAAGTGCTACCATATAAATATAAAAATGCATCTTGATCGCATGACTCCATACAGAGATTGGTCTACTGGGAATGACTAATCTTCGATCGGTCCAACACCGGAAATTAGCTGCTTACAGATGGACGGACAAACTGACACACGGACAGACGGATGGACGGACGGATGTACGGACAAGAGCAAAAACATTAGTCTAGTCTGGCCTAAAACTGGCAACTGTAGGTCAAACCTGGGTCTCAGACACAGACTCACAGCACCCTCTATAGGTATACTAACACAATAACATGAGCTTTATCAGGAACACTGATTAATTAAGTCACTATAACAACTGGTCTAGAAGTAAAGAAATTCAGCCATAATGTGCTTACCAACAAGGTAGCCTTCAACGGCAACACGTGCCAGTTAATTTTGCAGACATTACAGGGTAATGTGTGTCCCCACACCAACAAGTGACAACATTCAGCAGGTGACAGTAACAGTTTGTATCAAAGATTAACTGCACATTGATCAGAGGGAGGGAGAGAGGTAGAGGTCCTATTTCCCCCACGCAATAAACCGGCCAATCCTGGATACCAAAACCTGAACATGCTGAAAGATGTGTCACTTCACAGCGTGTTGTCAGCGCAAAAACTCCAGCAGGCAAGCTGTTAACTACTTGTGATACTACCACAATTTAACATTTGCTACAATTTTTTGATAAAAATAAAATGACTGAATTGAATAATAAAAGCAAAACAAGAAAAACACACATATAGCTGTGTTGTTGTTGTTTTTTGCTGTTTATTCATGCAATACGCTATGAACAGTTTTAGAGCACTTGTGAAATCTCTTCAGATCCTGAAAACAAACTGATAGGCTTATATGAAAACCCTGAGCAAGACTGCCCTCAGGGGTTCAATTCCAGTGCGGTGCATCCGGCTTTGTCAAGTGTCTATATGAACACAATCGGCCCGTGTTCGGGGGGGGGAAGCCGGGCGGGGAGGATGATATATGTCACTGCACGTGACCACTCCTACGGGCTGGGGACGGCACATGTCAACAGGGAGTGTTGTGCGGGAGGAGTGGGATGGAGGAGCTTGCGTGAGGGAGCCCCCACCTCTCGGTGGGGGCTCCTCACTGACAGGTGAGCCAGTATGGTACAACAGCAGTGACAACACTAAAAATTTTGTCTGTGGAGGAAATTAGCATACCGACTAAATTGGCATACCAATTGCTCAACAATCTGAGCAGCCATCAGCTGGGTAACCTAAGAACGGAATTTCCTCACGGGACTAATAAAGTAATCATACAGCCTACTATATTTTGTTGTTTTTGTAGGTCCAGAAAGCTATACACACAAATAATGCAAAGGTTGACAATTGTCCTGAGCGAATCCACGCACAATAATGTACGATTAAATTCATTGGTTGAAATCATACCTAAATTGCCAGTCACCCATCCGCCTCCATGGAAATATATGAGACCTCTTCTCAAGCCGTCAGAGGCCACTGTCGATTCATAGACTCGCACTGGCACCTGAGAAAACTTCAGGTCCTTCACACGCAGGCCAGGGGGGACTGGGTTTATGTGGGTCAGGAATTGAGCCCTGAACCAACGAATGAAGCTGACTTGATGACATATACCCAGACGTTCCAGGATCCTGCCCTGTGAGGAGAGAAACCATAATCATAAGCAGCAGCAGCTAATAGTGGAAAAAGTATTTTGTTCATTCATTCATTCACTCATGCTCATAAGGTAAGTCCTACACAGTAAATGTCCTTTTGGGTAATTTTTTTTTATGACTGGCTATGGCTGTGAAGGACAGTACTGTGTAGCTAAAATTATTATTTTATTTATATTTTGATTCCCATAAAACATGAAGAATTGAGTAACTCCCATGTTTCCCTTTTGTCTAAATGTACATAAAGAAAAACAAATGACCTTGTCTCTTTGTGCAACTTGGTCAGACTTGTTTTCTTATCTAAAGTTTCCCTTATCTAAGCTTTATCAGCAGCTAGAGGACGGAGAAAGGACAGACATCTCTGCCACCGGGCCTGAAACAGCAGAGCTCACTTTTAATATTCCAACTCCAGCTTTTTTTCCCGGCTATTCACCAAGGAATAAGTTAGATTAATTATTTCACACAGGAAGAACATGATTTGACTTGCAGAAAACACAAAATAATAAGCAGCAACAATTCCACAGATACTCACCACAATTGCTATTCCGACAAACAAGCCATGAACTACATGCAGTTTCCCACGATTTGCAACCCCACAAGGAATGTCTGAATTCATCATCTCCGAGTACACAAGTCCAATTACCAGAAGGAGGAAGGCTGCGAATAGAGCAGCAAAGCCAATTATTAAAATCGCAATGCTAATGTCCATGGTCTGTCTGGTCTGGTCTGTTCTGCAGAAGGTAAGGCATTAGAAGTTAACGAAATGCTTTATCTACCTGCTCCACTCCTCCCACATTCTCGTGTAATGTGTTGTGACCTTGGGCTCTCTTAATGACATGTCTGACTATCCAACAGGCGGGCACAAAATTCAACATTTCATAGAAGCATAGTCAATCACTTACAGTATTTTCCCAATTAAATCTAAAAGGTTTTGCAATGAAATACTGCAGCAGTTATTTTTGTTGTCCACTACTAGTCCTGTTTTTAATTACTCTCTATATTCCAGAATGCCCATTACCTCGCAAATCAGTATAAGACTGATTAATGTATTCTGTATTTTAATATTTATGATCTGTTCATCCATTTTAGCAGAAAATCTACTTCACTCAACTGCACTCAACAAAGACAGGAATGTTGTGCTATACTGTGGTGGGAAATTAGTTAAAACCACTGCTGCGGGAGATTTAAATGTCACCCTTGAAGGCTGACTAGCCTCTGAATTTACACCGTTGATCTGTAGATGGCAGTGATAGCATGCATGAGTGAAAATAAACTGTTCTCGGGCTTTGGATGTCTTTAGATTTAGATATCTGAGTACAGCCTAAATACAGTCACCACTGTCTTAATAATTTGTTGTCTTTGCATAACAAATCATAATATAACTAATTTCAGTTTAGTTGGGAACTGAACCAGTTTAGGATCAACTTCTAATGCAATTTAATTTTGAGTTTAGACTTTTTTGTTTCAATATACAAAAAGATGACAGCATCTGGAGCTGTTTTGTGTCAGAGCCTCTAGCAGTCCCCAAGAGCCCCTCTGCCTTCTCTGAGTAGCTGAGCCCAGCACAAAGCCACCATTGTGAGGCTGCTCTTTAAACCCATCCCAGTTGCTGAAAAGGCCCTGCATTCAACGATACACAGTACAAATCACAGGGTCTGGGCCAAAAATCACAGACTGGAATCTCGCCTGAGGCCCATGAATTCACAGGATTTGTTCAGGTAGGTATTCATGCAGATCTCGGTCTGTCATTTGGCCATGATTCTGTAGCTTCAGTTGACCTATTTCTCAAACTGCACTGTCTCACACAAAATTACATGGTTTTATTTTCTAAACTTCCATCCCGACCGATGGGGTTCAAACAGTATAGGTTCAGCATTCACAAGAATGCTGAAATGTTTCTGGTCATTATGGTCAAACATTTGACCATAATGGGTTGTAGATCTGTTTTGTATATACTTAGATCTTGCACCTTTGCGCCCATTACACCATTGGTGATACTAGCAATGTCAAAGTGGTCTAATATATCTAATGGAACATATTTGGTGCTGCGAGCCTAAAGGCAGCCATGATAGGCAAAATGCATTCTGTTGGTCTTCACATAAAAAAATCCCATAAATTGTCCATTTGACAAGGGTGTGTGTGTGTGTGTGTGTGTGTGTGTGTGTGTGTGTGTGTGTGTGTGTGTGTGTGTGTGTGTGTGTGTGTGTGTGTGTGTGTGTGTGTGTGTGTGTGTGTGTGTGTGTGTGTGTGTGTGTGTGTGTGTGTGTGTCTGGGTGAGGGCATGTACCCTACCATAACCTAGCCCATTTAGCCTATGGGTGATTAATATGAAAGAGAAAGTTTCTTAAAACGTTTCCATCCAGGTGACATTATTTCAGAACAGATTCTCATTGCAGAATGTAGCCTATAGGTTTAAAGATGTTGTGAGACCCATGGCTGGGATTAAATAAAAAGTTTCAATTGCACAGAGGGAATATATCTTCTAGAGCAGTGGTTCTCAAAGTGGGGTTCGTTCGGGGACCCCCAGGGGTCCTGGGGGAGTAGCCTACCAGGGGTTCCCCTGCAAAAATAGTTAATATGGCTGGTTAATCATTTTAACCACTTTATCCATCTTTTATACTTTGGCTATTCAAAAATAGCAGATATACAAGCTCATAGCGCGTCACTTCGTGCCAAGCTACTGTATGAGCTTGTAGATCTGCTATTTTTCAAAAACCATTGAACATAAGTGGAAAATGGTTGAAAATGTTAACACAAATCTTTGCCTCTGGGGGTCCCTGGCACATAAGACATAACAATTTTAAGATGGGGGTCCGCAGCCAAATACATATAATTTTGGGGGTCCTTGACATGAAACGGTTTGAGAACCACTGTAATCTAGAGATGACTAGACTTTCAACTGTAGGCACCGTGGGGGGAGATGAAGGGAGGCGCAGGCAGCCACTAGGAGCAGACATCACCCCCCACTTAACATGTCAATCAGGATTATAATGCTCAAACAAAACTCCCCTCAGGTCCGTCCAGGTCCTTTCGCCACTAGAACGAGAAAAGCCATAAAGCAAAGTAGAGACTAGACAGAGAAGAGAGTAGAGGCGGTAACGTATAGAGTAGGAACACAAGACACACCGAGCCCACAGTTTCAGTAGTAGAAGCGCTCGATACGGAGAAAGACGCGTCGTTCCGACCCGTTTCATGCTTAGGCTGTTAGATTATATTAGTAATAACTTATTACCAACCAACGACCAAGCGTTATGAGCGATCACTCACTCTTTTTCTGAGCAGTCTCGTTGCTTAACATGTCAGAGCAGCTCCACGAAGTGACAGGGCTTTCCTTAATGCTTCGCTTGTGGATTATTGGGTGAAACGCTCAGGCATAGTGACTGCAAATGATATCGTCCGCATACGGGATATAATAACTCTTTAACATTTGCGTCTATCCGAGTGCTCGCAAACTTGCCGTTAACAATATTATCTACCCCCAAGAAGCAATCCAAGATGGATTTGAGGAGCGTGGGCTGTATGTTTCTTTTCCCGGTGCAGATGATCTATTACGTTCTGAAAGCAAGTGTTTGCTCGCTGTTGCCGTGCAGACGGAAAGACCTGAGCCAGGACGTGGTGTTGATCACCGGCGGGGGACGAGGCATCGGACGGTACCTGGCCAAGGAGTTCGCCAAGCAGGGGGCCAAAAAGGTAATGGTGTAGCAGCCTATACGCTCTCCCAACAACCCCAAGTGCTGCTGCATAGCTGCACGTTTTATTCATTTCAATTTAAGCCTACTAAACTTGCAACTTGTTGCACGTTCGATCATGGACTTAGATCTCACAGCAAATAGACTAAATACGTGTGACTGTGAATATAACGTATTGTTGTTTTGACGTGTTGGTGTGTTACATATAGGCTTTATGACTAATGGGTAGATCAGTGGTTCTCAAAAATGTCCTTGTCAAATTGATATATATTCGGCCATGGACCCCATCTGAAAAGTGTTTGTGACAGGGACCCCCAGAAGCAAAGATTTGTGTTAAAAAAGTTTTTAACTTTTAAAAAATAATATTCAAATATTTTTGCAAATCTTCAAGATTTTTCAAATTGCAGCTCTACAAGCTCGAAGTTATGCACTATGAGCTTGTATATCTGCTATTTTTGCATAGCCAAAGTATGAAATATGGATAAAGTGGTTAAAATGATTGTGACACCATTAACTATTTTTGCTGGGGACCCACTGGTACCCTCCCAAAGACGCCTGGGGGTCCCCGGACCCTACTTTGAGAACCAATGGGGTAGATGGTTACTGAGCTCTTCTCAAAACCTTCAATGTCATGCAAACTGGGGGTTATCCTCTTAACAACCGTGGCAGGTAGAGAGTCCACCCTTGTAGGCTACTCCAACACCCTTTCCTAATAACAATATTCAGACAGGGAGTAGAACTGTTAAGTAATTGGTCCAATAAGATGATTGACACTTGACTTCAGTTAATTGGTTCAAGTATTGTAGGACAGTTGGGGTCAGCTGGAGGGCAAGTCTGGAGAGCCTCACTGATACAATCTAGTTCAGGATTGGGCTGACATCCATTCTGACATGCTTCTGAGTGATGCATGCTGTTCTATGACAGATTTGAATGTGAGTAGAAGTGTGCTTCCAAGTGTGCTACAGGCTGCTCTGTAACCAGTGGCGTTGTTACAGATTTTGCGTGTGTGTGTGTGTGTGTGTGTGTGTGTGTGTGTGTGTGTGTGTGTGTGTGTGTGTGTGTGTGTGTGTGTGTGTGTGTGTGTGTGTGTGTGTGTGTGTGTGTGTGTGTGTGCGTGCGTGCGTGCGTGTGTACATGTGTGTGAGTGTGTAGTCTACATGTCTGCACATGTGCACAAAAAACTTTACTTTAAAACACGTCATCAAAGTTTTTCCTGTTTTCCCTGTTCCAAAGCTCTTAGCTATTTTGGGCAAAGCATGTGCACCATCCTAAACTCTTGCCAACACAACAAAGAGACACAATAAGACTATACGATTGCAATGTACAAACTGTCTTCTGCAGACTTGAAAGTAGTGGGTTACATTAAACGCATTACAGTATTGCAAATAAGGTACCACCCTTTGAGAACAAAGTTGAACACTGGCTGCACAGTAGCCATAACTGTTGCAAATAGCATAAAGCACAACTTAAAGTTGTACAGTGCAAATTTCAAAAATCGATTTTTAGCAGCCTCTGCTGGTCATTACCGTCACTGCAGGCCGTTCATTTATTACTGCGTTACCCAGAATTCCATTCGTTTTCACCGGAAGACGGAAGTGTTTCAAAAAGCGTTCTTTTAATTGTTTTATACGATCTGTGGATCGTTTCTCTTAGCCAGTGGAGCTTTAGTTACCGTGAGCTGTGTTTTCTTTTTCTGTTTTTTTTTTTCGTTCTTCAAATCATACAATCTCTTAAAATCAGCGTGAGTTTCCTTTTTGTTATTAGCGCAGTAGTTCCTGGCCAAACAGGAAACCGGTGCGGTAGTTCCTGGCCAGACAGGTAACCGGTGCATTTCCGCTTCCGTTTTCCGGCCAGATGACGTCATTTTCGCGGGAAGGTCAAGCCCGACAACGTTCAATATAAAATATATAAATAAAAGGCTTTCGGGGGCGAAATTCATGGAGTGGGTGTTGTGAAACATTTGCCACTCACAAAAGATATACAATTTAACTTTAGTTTTATTGAAAAAGTTACTTAGCATTACTTTAAGTAAAGGTTAATCTTAGATGACAGTAACAAAGTAATTGAAATATATGTAGCAATTGAACTTAAGAAAGATTTTGATGGTAGAGTTAACCAAAAGTAACTAAGAGTTATCACATTATTTAAATGGATGAAATCATGGACTAATTCATCTGAGGCGGCAGTGGAGGTAGAGCTGCCGGTTCGATCCCGGGCTCCCCCAGAGTTAGTGTTGAAGTGTCCTTGAGCAAGACACTGAACCCCTAATTGCCCACGATGAGCAGGTTGGTGCCTTGCATGGTTTCCTCCGCCCCCAGTATGAATGTTTTTGTGAATGGGTGAATGTAATGCACAATCATTGTAACTAATAAAGGCGCTATATAAATGCACCATTTACCATTTATCTGTAACAGATTACATGAAGGACTTTTAAATCTTTTTTTGTGATCATTTATATATTTATTTGAATATTCAAGACAATACAGAAGACTGCAGTGAAGAGTCAAACAGAGTCAAAATGCGGTTAACACTTATAGAGGCCAGGGTCCCCCAGGCCTCTATACTTCGTCCACTCCTTTTTTCCCCCTCTTCACCTAATCTCTTTTGCTGAAAATAGCCGATCTACAAGCTCACAACAATTTCTGGAGGTGTACAGATGACATCAAAATTGTGAATAATAATGATTTATGGGTTTTTTGTATTTTGTAGCAGGTTATATTCTCAAACACAATTCTGCCAACAAAGGAGCTTGGCCTGCTCTAGACTAGAGGACTACCCCACCCAGCTAAACCATGCACTCTGAGCACTTATAAATAGACCAGACTTCCCCCTCCCCTCCCCAACAGGGAACAGGCACTTGGGCTTGAAATGCTTCAGTGACTACATTGATAGGTCCTACTGGTCAAACAAACAGTTGTTGACTGTTCCCTTCAACATTTCAGGCTAGGCATTTTCTAACATGCCACCAGACAAAATATTATACAGCTATGTGCACCATGTGCCACTGCTGTCCCATTAGCTGTAAGGTGTTAATTCCAACGCTTACTGTTCGATACCACACAAGCTAGTGGAACTGGCCCTGAGCAAGCAAGCACCACGTCCCAGAGAGAATCCAAAACGTCATCCTTGACTATTATTACAACTTTAGTCTGAGGGTGTCCTCTGGGACTTCAACATCGGAGTGGCATTGTCTAGAGAAGGGTATCATTACCGGCTGCACACTCTGTGTGCCTTTTTGCACTGGCCATGAATATGCTTGTGAAGTCTGTGGAAGTGGAGTGTAGAGGTCCAATGTCCAGATCTGGCAAACCCCGATTAGAGCTGCATTCATGGATGACCTCACCGTAACAACAACATCAGTGCCCGGATGCAGATGGGTCTCGAACAGCTCATTACATGGGCAAGAATGAGCCTCAAGCCTGTGAAATCCATGTCTTTGGTCTTAAGGAAAGTAACTGACCGGTTCCACTTCAGTCTGGGAGACGCCAAAATCCCATCAGTGTCAGAAAATCCAGTGAAGATCCTGGGCAAGCTATTCACCAGCAATCTGAAGGACACCGCTGCATGCCAAGGTACCAGCGATGACCTCCACACTTGGCTCTCTGCTGTGGACAAGTCAGGGCTTCCTGGAAAGTTCAAGGCCTGAATCGTCTCCTCTGGCCGCTGCTGATCTATGAAGTCCCACTCACCATCGTGGAGGGCTTTGAAAGGAAGATTAGGCAGGTCCTGCGATGGTGGCTGGGCCTGCCACGGAGCCTAAGCAACATTGTATTCTTTGGTTATCACCAAGCTGCAACTTTCCTTCAGCTGTCTGGCAGAGGAGTTCAAGGTCACTCGAGCGTGAGAAGTCATGGTCTACCAAGATTCTATTGACACCAAGGTCTCCTCAGCAGGTGTAGAGATCAGCACAGGAAGGAAGTGGAGCGCCCAGGATGCAGTGGAACGGGCATAGGCAAGGTTGCGGCACAGCATCCTGGTGGGCACTATGGCTACTGGCCGGGCTGAGCTTGGTAATAATCCAAAACCTTGCTATAGCAAAGCCATAGGAAAGGAGCATATTCTCAGATGCTGCTCAAAGGCCTTGGGAGATGGGCGGTATCAGTGGCGTCACGACCAAGTGCTGCTGGCAGTAGCAGTCACCATCTGAGCTGGGTCGCCCAGGTGAGGGTGTCTGATGTAAGACCCGAAACACCCCATGACCCCGCTTACATCACTGACGAAGTGTCCAGGTTGCACCATAAGGTGTATCAAAGTACAAGCAGTTGTATGTTCACTCTAGCAGTTGTATGTTCACTCTCATCAGATGAGAGTATAGAGAACAAAATGGCAATAATTCCCAACGTTGTATGCAATGAGCTGCAAAATTGACATTTACAGTTTGTCATTTTCTGTGCACAGTGTGTGTTGGACACTTCACTGTTTCTGCAATGCTCTCTCTAAGGACAAATCCTAGAAGGTGAATACGGTGCCAAAACAAAACAAAAACCTGTGAAACACTAACTGCCTTCTGCGACCTTTCAATACCAGCTAGCTCCTCGGGGGAACAAGCGAGAGGAAACCTGTGGGTTTTAAAAGCTATACTTTGCAGCTGCACAACAAAGGATGTCACCACGCTTTTCAGCAGCCCCATTGTTGGGTATTATCAAGGTGTGAAGGCTTTGAAAACAACACCTGTGGTAGTGTGCCTGACAATTACTCCCATCCTAAAGGGATGCTAAAAAGAAATAGGACGTTCTTTATGGGAAGCACTAACCTTTAAGAATGAGAGTTCAACCCCAGTTTGAGCCCTCTTTCTTTGTGACTGGCAGCCGGAATTTCCTCTCTCGCTGTCTCTCTCCTGGCTTTGGTGTTTTTCACGGTATGGGGAGGACTAACTGCAGCATTGATGAAAGAATGAGATGGAGTGCAGGGATGTGTGTGTGTGTGTGTGTGTGTGTGTGTGTGTGTGTGTGTGTGTGTGTGTGTGTGTGTCTGTGTCTGTGTGTGTGTGTGTGTGTGTGTGTGTGTGTGCGTGCGTGCGTGCGTGCGTGCGTGCGTGCGTGCGTGCGTGCGTGCGTGCCTACGAGAGTGCATGTGTGTGTGTGTGTGTGTGTGTGTGTGTGTGGTGGGGGGGGGGTGCTGCTTCTGGTGTGCTGTTAAGGGAACCGTTACACAACGGAGCACTGAGACAATAAACCACAGCGAGCGAGCATTTACAAAGGCAGCATCCAAGTTCAGAGCACTGGGAGACGGCTTTCAGGGACTGTTCCAGTGAATGGTTCTCAACTTTAAATGGCATATTCACACAAAAGGCTCCCCAAAGCTCCTTTCCACTCCAAGCATATTTCCTTAACGAGAACTCTAGAACAGCTTGGTGGTGAAAATCATTGTGATCATAATGTTTTTATTCTCCACATAAAAAAACTACGAATCTACAAGGATGAAGAGAAGCAGAGAAGCAAACCAGGGCACTGACGACAGGCAGTGCATGCATGCACGTGTGTGTGCGTGTGCGTGTGCGTGTGCGTGTGCGTGTGTGTGTGTGAGAGAGAGAGAGACAGAGAGAGAGAGAGAGAGAGAGAGAGAGAGAGAGAGAGAGAGAGAGAGTGGGAGAGTGTGTTGTTGGGCTGTAGGCGGGAAGCACACTGCTCCCAGCTGGGTATTGCCCTGCAACTGACCCTGCTGTCTCCGCAGTAATTAGACAGCGGCAGGCGACTGCCTCCTGAACTCCTCCTGCCCCCTCTGTGTGCCCCCCCCACACACACACTCTGCTGGCCCATACAATGGGTGTGAAATGGAGGGCTCATACCCACCCAGCCTTACTTTCAAACCTGGGAGATGTGTGCTGTCAGGACTATTGCACATTCAAAAATAACCCTCCACGCATCAGCAGATCAGCTGCTGTTGTAGATCGTTCTATTGTCTTGTGTGTCTTATGTGACTGTTAAGCATGATTTCGTATTTACTCTGATCTTGCACAAGTTGCTCTGGATAAATTATATGTATTTTTTATTTAGGTAGATAGATGAATAGATACTGTAGATACACACGCCTGAACAGGTGATGTTAGGGAGGGAGGAACTCTATATGGGCAGGATTTCCTGTTAGTCACAATTCCCTGACTAGTGGACATTTATTTATTTTCCATCATTTGTCTACAGGGGAAAGCTACAGACCTGGAGCACAGGCAGATACTGTGTATGGCCCAAACCAAAATGTAACCACATTAAGCTAGCTACAAAGGAGTGGGGCTTAGCATCCAGTCAAAACTGGTAGATGATAACCAGGGACAGTCATTTCTCTATCAATCTCTATTTCCCCTATACAGTTCAATAAAAATAGTGTCTGAGAGTATTTTGATACTGATGTCACTTGAAAACAAGGCAGGCGTGTTGACAGAAGTTGGCTTGAGCCCCTTAAGACACCCGAGCAAAGTGGAAGCCAAGCGAATGTGTGCCCACGCACTCGATGGTCGCTTTGTCCACTAAGCGCCACCCAAGTTGCATACCGATAGGGTGGGAAATCAGCTATAATGTATTTAGAAATTGCATAATACTTGACAATGAAAGTAAATTAAACTACGAGTTGGATGGGAATCAGTTTTAATGTATGTGTAAACTGCCCATAGTTTTGACTACTTTGAATCGACAATGTCCATCTAGAAATGTTCATATGAAATGCGCTCCCATTATTGTTGTACATTTGAAATCAATCAATATTAAGCATGAACTGCATGGTCTAAAATGTTATAATATTAGACGTCAGGGGCAGCAGTGTCTTGAAACTGAGTAGGTTTATGTATGCCTGTGCTCCAGGTGTGCAGCCCCCCCCCCCCCCTTCTCTTATTTGCTGATCTTTAGAACAGGGGTTCTCAAACCTTTTCATGTCAAGGACCCCCAAATCGATATATATATATATATATTTGGCCCCCAGAAGAGAAGATTATTAAAGAAATGTCAAACACTTTCAAGTGACGCGCTGTGAGCTTGTTTATCTGCTATTGTTGAATAGCCAATGTATAAAATGGGGTTAAAATGATTGCGATGCTGTATTAACAAATTCGGCTGGGGACCCCCTGGAAACCCCCCAAGCACCCCTGGGGGGTCCCCGGACCCCACTTTGAGAACCACTGCTTTAGAACCTCATTAGGTGTGCAATCAGTTAAAGCAATCACTGGTTTATCAGTGATAATCAGGGGCCTTATGCAAGGTCAATAGACTAACTTAATGCCGGCAGACAGAAACACCTAAACGAAACACCCACAATTAACATTATTAAATTAAATGCCACTGTGAATCAAGGCCATTAGAAGCTGTGTTTTTTTAATGGTTTCTGTCCTGATAGCAATTTGTCCCGAACATTGTTTGTTCTGATAAGTGTGTGTGTGTGTGTGTGTGTGTGTGTGTGTGTGTGTGTGTGTGTGTGTGTGTGTGTGTGTGTGTGTGTGTGTGTGTGTGTGTGTGTGTGTGTGTGTGCGCGTGTGTGTGTTGTGATGGGTGATAAACCTAGCAAATTAAATAACAAGTAACAGGAGAGCGCAGTTTGAGTGCCACTATTTAATGAGAAGTGTCAGCTTTGTTTGTTAGGCTTGAATCCTATTAAAAGCTTTGGGTTATTTATCAAGAACTGTCCGTCTTCACTGATTACTCAAATGGGCTTGCAAATGAAGCAAACAAAAAGCACAATGAAATGAGGACAGGAGGGTGGGTGTTGGGCAAACATTTATAGCACTGCATCTGATAAGGATGTGAAGAATGTGCCCCATAATGAACGTGATGCTTTCCCCCATCCATTTATAAACCCTGAAGACCTTATAGACCTTAAGAGTTATATATTTATATGACTTTTAATTAATTCTGCCAACCTTCTCTTTGGATAAGTAAAAGCTTTTGACCACTTGAACCCTGGTGTCACTATTCTGGGATTTTTGTAATAGGCGAACATTCGGGAAAGTAGGTGAAATACATTGAATTGTGCAACGCGTTGTGATTGGCTAATGTCGGCAAAGAGATTTGGTGTAAAAGGGAAAAATAAGGCGGCCAAGTGCAGACTCCTGGGGGACCCAAGTAAACTATAGTGTTTGAGTTTAAAGGTCCATACTGGTGGTCTGGCAGGTTTAGCCCATTGACTTGGACTCACGGTGAAAATGAACTTGCAGAGAGTGAGACTTGAAATTTGCTTGAGATAGGTAGTCCATCACACTATGTAATTGTGGCAGGACTTATTGTCACTGTAATGTTTGCGTTATAACGCATCTAAAAGACTGATTGAAAAGTCTAGCCCAAAATTGAAAAGAGAAATAAAATATTGATTAAGATTGACTTAAAATCCACTTATAATCCAACTTTATTTTAAGTGAGTAAAACATTATTTTTGATCAATCTGTGTATTTATGTGTGTTAATACAAAATAACTCAGTGGTTCTCAAAGTGGGGTCCGGGGACCCCCAGGGGTCCTTGAGGGTGTTTCAGGGGGTCCCAAGCCACATTTGTTAATACAGCATCACAATCATTTCAACCCCTTTATCCATATTTTAATGAGATTTATTGACAGAGGTATAATATGAATATTCCAAAATGAACATTAACAACCGTTAATGGATAATAATAATAAGGGTAAAGCATTTTGGATACAAAATGGTCTGTCTACTAGTTCAAAGCACAAGACATGATCAAAGATAAGATAAACCTTTATTGATCCCGGAGGGAAATCATAGCAGCAACAGCATTAGAGTCAAACACAGGTAAGAAGAGTAAGAGTCACAAACAAAACCAAGATGAATACAAATGAAAAATAAAAGTCTCAAAGGGTATGGGTGGGTGCTGCAGATGTGTTTTGGTTTTATTTATTTGAGAACAGAAGCCCCAAAAGACCTGAATTAAAAAAAGGATTTTTAATTGCATTTTGTGAGTTTACTTCTTTAAAAATACATTCATCCGTGTCCCAGTGAGTGCAATAACTCATTGCAAACACCAACATATCACAACCAGCAGCTGGATGTATATGTGCACAGATAAACATGAATTTGATACAATAATAAAGGTGAGGTAAAGGCTGGCCCATGTGCTCTCTCTCTCTCTCACACACACACACACACACACACACACACACACACACACACACACACACACACACACACACACACACACACACACACACACACACACACACACACACACACACACACACACACACACACACACACACACACACACACACACACAACACACACACACACACACACACACACACACACACACACACACACACACACACACACACACACACACACACACACACACACACACAGGATCACTTTCCAGAGGACTTTCTGCTCAAATATTAACCTTGGTCACGGGCGACCAGCCAAACCCCACACTGGCCCCCTCAGCACTTCACACACGCACTGTTTTCAGACTCCCTGACCAGAAATGACGGGGCTCATCTGCCCAACCGGCCGTGTAATCTCTTTGAGAATGTGTGTTTGAGAGATGAGGAGGGCTCACCCCCTGATTTCATTACCTTTCCCTGACCCCAAAGACTGACAGATCTAATTGCCCAATCAGTAGCCCCCCCCACCTCCGTCAACCCCATGTTCTCTGCTCAAATGACCGGCCTTCATTTAGTCTCTGAGGCAGATGAAGAGACAGTTCATTCACACAGCAACCCCTCGTCCCCCACCCCCCTTTAATCTTCCCCCAAAACTATTTGTAGGACTGAAAATGGCCTCTCTGTTCTCCGAATGAAAAGGGTATTTCTACCCAAAGATCTCCCCCGCTCTTAGACCAGGTCCCAAAGACAGATAAATGACACAAAACATATGCAATGGCAGGCTATATAGATAGATAGATAGATAGATAGATAGATAGATAGATAGATAGATAGATAGATAGATAGATAGATAGATAGATAGATAGATAGATAGATAGATAGATAGATAGATAGATAGATAGATAGATAGATAGATAGATAGATAGATAGATAGATAGATAGATAGATAGATAGATAGATAGATAGATAGATAGATAGATAGATAGTTTCTTATATAGCCCAGCAGCTCACTTGGAATTGGTGTCTGCTCTGTTCCTATTGTAAAATTGCGCTGTTTGTTTTCTGTCAGTATTAACTTTTGAAAATGCTTTTCTTTCTGGATAGGTGATCCTGTGGGGCCGCACAGAAAAGTGCCTCAAAGAGACAGCCGAAGAGATATCACTCTCTGGAACGGAGTGCCATTACTTCCTGTGTGATGTGGCCAATCGAGACGAAGTATACAGGCAAGCGATGGTGGTTCGGGAAAAGGTATGTTAACTTGAAGTCAGTGAAGTAAAGATGTTTTTAATGTGCACAGAGAGATGTCACTTTGAGTTGTGAGTGCTTCACTCCAGAGTTTATTTTCCTCCCACTTTCCCTCTTGGTATTGAGCTCAGAGCTGCGTCTCTCTTCCCCATCTGGCATATAGATTACTGTGCAATTGAAATGTTTCCATAAATGCAGTAGGATATTGCTGTCAACTCTGGTGCACTGTAGTGTTATTATCTTGTGAAAGAGAGGAGATAGTGGACGACATGTGCGGGAGTGATGTGTCTGTTTGACCGCGGTGCTGTTCTTCTCAGGTGGGGGATGTTACAATATTAGTGAACAACGCAGCAGTGGTCCACGGCAAGAGTCTGATGGACAGCGATGATGACGCACTTCTGAAGTCTCAACACGTGAACACCATGGGACAGTTCTGGGTGAGTGCTCCCCACACTGAAGCAG